>NC_058107.1:2172954-2479545 GCF_914725855.1 Thunnus albacares
TCGACTTTAGATTTTCCTAATGTACAGAGATGAACGGAAACCAATGAAGGTAGAAAAAGACCCACAGATAAAATCTGTGGTTTCTCTTAAGAAATGATCGTTTGTAAAGTAAAGAAAATGAGATAAATCATATAAGAGCGCTGGTATGAGCCTTTAAAAGTCATTATTTCTACTTTATCTTTACCCTCCTTTTACGTAATAATAACTTAAAGGTCAAATCTGGATTAATGGCTGCCATTCTGTGTCATATAAACAGACAGCCATGCAGGCGGCAGTTGGAGACAATAAAAGCATTCAACTTATTTAGAAGCTACAGTAGATAGAGTCGGTTGTAAAAAAGCAGCAGGTTTTGTTAAGGCCTTGAATCCTCTCCAGCTGCTCTGGAAAATCCTTAATACACAGTTTATTGTCCTTAGAATAACAATTTCTGGGAAAATAAAAACATAAGCATCCATTAACACACAGTAAATTTTGGGTTATGAGCCTGTTGTGGTATTTCTCTGTGATGCTCGCCAAGGCTCTTCCTTTCCCTGTAATTACTGGATCAAATTCACATCACACATTAACATGAAGCAGGCAGCCAAATATGTTTTTCTAACACTGAGAATTTATAGCCTGAACTAGCCTATGTTTTGTCCTTATATCGCACAGAGATGCTGTTTTAGTCGGGCCCGGCCGAGGCATCCGTACGTCTGTCTGACCTGACTGATTTCCTGGATTTAAGGCTCTAAACATACACACACACACTTTACATTTTAACTTACCGAACACACAGACAGACCTGTAGAGATGTGATCAATACTCTGGATAAAAGATGAGCAGATTTTGTCACTCGGAGTGTTTTCTGTTCATGATCACATCACCCAACTCCACACAACAGTGCAGAGATAATTACAGTCTGTACGCAGCGAGGAACTTCTCTCTTTTTTTTTTTTTATATACACCCATTTCTAATTATGCACTGCAGGGGAAGTTAAGGTCTGTTTTTCATAATTCATGTTTTGCTTACAAAGTGTAGCTATAAGAGAGCTATACTCTAGACCTCTCCCTCCACCACACGCCCGCCCACCGCCTCCTTGTTAAACTTCCGTGTTGGAACGGGTTGTAAACTGATATTTTAAGTGGAAAATCTTCCTACCTTTATGATAGCTCAAGTCCCTGCTGCTGGTGCCATGAGAAAATTGAGCACAGTGAGGAAAAGCTGCTCATGAAAACAGATTTTTTATGATTACACTTTCGGGAGAGCTGCCAGCTACTATCACTCTCAGCTTTGGCACAGATGCTTATTTAAAGTGATCGAGGAAGTGAAGGTTCTTTTTTTTTTTTTTTTGTTTTTAGTGCCACACTTGGTGAAAGCGGATGAATGTAACAGTACTTATGAAACGGGGTAATCAAACATAATATGCACAGACAGACACACACACACACACACACACTTCACTATGACGCATGATATAGAAATGTCTGGCTGTATGGAAGGAGCATGATAATGAGTCCGTTTTTAAAGTTGTGGCTTTGCCTGCAGAGGTCAGGTCAGGTCTGCAGGAAGACTATTAACATGATGGTCTGAACCTAATGAAGGTTGTATGTATGCTAAGTTAGATATTGTTAGATATTATAATTGATAAATAAAAATAATAATGATAAAAAAAATATCTTGCACTTGCTTTGTCTACTTTTAGATAGGTAGTGTTCCCAGCATGCCTTTCACTGGCTTACGGACAGACTATGAGACGTTGGATCACTGGTCACAAACATGTGAACCCCTCTAGAAACTATAACTGTACAATGCTACTTGTGACTGAAAGTTGCATCTGAACTTCAGTATTTTGTTATCACAGTATCCTGTGATGCAGGTTATATATGTTGTATGTCACACTCCTGTCTGTCAACTATTAAATAAAAACAGAAATGCCATGAAACTGTTATTTAAAAATGTACGGGGACAGTCCTGTTTCTGACTGAGGCCTGTGGTTTTCCAACAAGAAATGATAATAGTCTCTTCAAACTGAGAGGACCCTGTTCCCTTCATACCCTGGTTCTACGCCTGGTAGGCCTGTAAATCCACCAGTCCACCAAACTGGTTGCCTTCAATGAAAAGCAGATACATGGAAATGAAGATACTGTTGTGTAGGTTTCTATAGATATGTTGCACAAATTTCAAACAAATTGCCTAAAAAAGTGGATCAGGTGATGGGTTTTACTTAATTTATGGGCTTAATGCACTGATACAGCATCTACACTGCCAGAAATAAGAGAAGAAGAAGAAGAAGGAATGGAGGCAGATCTAATCATGTTCTGTATTCTGTGTCAGTTTCTGTATTGACACACTAACTTTTCTACCTCAGTCAAGAAGAAACATGTTGGCATTAAAAAAAAATTCTGCATGCGCATTAAACAGGTGAGTGGTTGGTGGTCAGGTGGTTATGACCGGGGATGTTGGAGTAGAGAACAAGTTTCTTCTAAACTGTGTTGTTTTAAGGTGGATTTCTCCCCGACCTCTCGGTGGCTGAACTTCACTACAGTTCCACTCATACGTCTGGTTTAGAGGTAAATCCCATCGGCCAATCAGAGGTACCCACCACTGTGTGTATACAGCGAAGTACGTACACATCAGTAGATGAAGAACACTTGGACTTGGAGGCACAAATGATCTTCCAAAAGAAAAGTGTTATAATTCATAGTGTTTATATTTCATACAGAACTGAAGACAACAGGGATGTGTACAAGAATGTGCAGGAGCACACAGCAGCTCTGTCTGAGTCATTACAGCAGTCTGGGACGGGTCAGTATGTTTCACCAGCAGCTCCTCTCTCCCATTCACAGCTTGTGTTTTCTATCATACACAAAATATTCACCTTGACATGTCATTTCAACTCAACATTCTGTGAAAAAATTAAAAAAAAAATATATCTGCTGTTAATGTCAGATAATTCCACCTACAGTATTTTAACTGCTAATGAAAAGATTTTCTTGAGTCTAGTGAAATGATCTGGACAGCAGTGGAATGGCCCAAATGATCCGTAGACATGAGTAATAGTATTGCACCCTAACAGTCAATATTTCTCACTTGCTTCAGAAGAAAAAAAAAAAGTTACGGATTCTGACTGTAGTTTAAAAGGACATTTTCAGTGACCAGGAAAGAACGGTGAAGTATTTTAACTTGTTTCCATATAAACTAAAGTTATTCATGTAGTGGACTGTTGTTGCTAGAAGCAGCCTCATCAGTGCTGAGCTGACCCCTTTTATATCAAATACAGAGAGAATATGCTTTGAAAATCTGTGAATTCCAAATTATAGTTGTGGTTTCAATCAGTTCAAGCAGTATTTCTGAATACTTCACGGTTTGTTTTATCCCACATACGTGGAATATGAGCTATAAGTAACTCAGATTTATGTGACTAAAGGTTGAAAACACAAGAATTCTTCTGAAACGTTACCTGACCTGTGTTCCACTAATAGTGCATTAAACTGGTACTGATGCATCGTGTCCTCGTGTACAGCAGATTTTAACTCCATTCAAACAGAATCCAGCTCTCGTCAAAGTGAGGAAGATAAAAAAAAAATAAAAAAAAAAAGAGTCAAATCAAGAACACAACGACCAGGAGAATAATTAGTTTGCCGTAACTCTCATCAGGCATAACCTCGAAATGGAACATTTTAAATTAAAGCACTGCAGGATGTGTAGCACTGTACGTACAATACACATGTGCGGACACATGAACACAAATAGGAACTAACCACAACACACACACACACACACACACACACACTCATGCGCACAAGCCGTAAGGGTGGTTTACCCCTCTTTATCTTCTCTTCTGAGTCGAATCATTCCTGTCTGATCTTGGTCGACATCTGAGAACAGCAGTTAAGATAAAATGGACTGTAAGGCACATGGCAGTCGTAGGATATTGTAACCTGTGTTTAATCTCAGATTTCCCAAAAAAAAAAAAAGATTTTTTTACAATCCTTCTAACAGTGACTCTTGTACAACAACATAAATACTGTGCTGGAAAAAATGAATTTCCAAAAATTAAGCAGTTTTTTTCCCCCCGCAGTCTCTTTCTGTAAACATTGAAAAATGCAAATCAAGTCTCCTCAGTTCTCGACAAGACAACAACATCAAAATAACAACAACTGTTCCATCTGTAAGGCTTGGCCGCCTCACTATGCAAATAGTCTCTAATGGGCTCAGAGCAAAATGAAATCTTTTTTTCTTTTTTTGTTTCTGTTACCTTTTCTTTTCTAATCCGTTTAATGTTCAAAGGAGTCAATTGTGCTCAGTTTTAGAATCCAGCAGGGTGGAGCAGAGGTGTTGGGGGGGTGTGGGGGGTGGGTGGTGGGGGAAGGAGGATGAGGAGGGGATGTGACGAGGCTCCGTCCATCAGAAGAGGCTGGTCAGCGTGGTCTGTGATGGGCTCCTGCACTCGTGGACGTCCATGCCGCCCGGCACCGAGGTGAGCACGGAGGTGACGGTGGGCATGGTGGGGTTGGTCAAGTCTGTCAGGGTGGTGGGGGTGCTGGAGGGGCTCATGGAGGCGTTGGAGATCTCTGAGGCCGGGCCTGACGGCGTCCCGCCCTGCAGCGTGGAGCCGTCGGACGCCTTGTCCACGCCGGTGCTCTCCTGCCGCAGCAAGTTCCTCCTGAACTTGGCTCGAGCATTTTGGAACCAGACCTGCCGATAAATAAAATATTCAATAAAATGTATCGTACCACAGATTCTCCATGAGATTACTGATGTTAGTGTTACGGTAGGACAACAAACTAACATACAAAGATTAATATAAAAGCGTTCACCAGAGGTTCCTAAAGGGTCATTTCAGGTGGTGTATTTGTGGGTTTGGGATATGTTGGATATCGTTCATCGTTTACCTCTATAGGTATCTAACCGTACAGATAGTTTTGGTTTTATTTGTTCAGGTTTTGAGATGTCTGTCTACTCAACATGTGATGCTCACAGAAATAAAGAATGATGTTCAAAAACATCTCTCTCCAGGAACAGCATCCCTGCTACTGATCATCAAGCACTTTATTAACAGTTTTCATTGGGACTATAGTAATCTCAAATATAAATAAAACCAAAACTACAGTATCTGCATTGCTAGATACCACTAAAGATAAATGAGAAATATGCACCACCTGCTTCAACCTTTGCTGGTTAAATGATCTTTTTTTTGTTGCACATTTTAACTCTTTAAATATAAATCATGTATACTTTCCAACAGCATTTGTTAAACACACAATCAGATTTCCTGTCTTCCACGCAGCCATTGATAACAGTCAGCTAGCTACACGGCGTGACGATCAACCTGTCGAAACGTAACGGGTCACAGTGAACGCAGTCGGCATCGTGTCTTCTTTTATTTTTGCTGAATGCAGCTCAGGCTTTTCAACTGCATCACCACGCAATAATAATCATAATAATAATAATAGTGACGCTAATAAAAGGAGATGTGATGTTCACTCTCATTACCTACTGTATTCTTAAGCATTGTTTCAAGTCTCTGCAAGTTAATATTCATAGTGTGATGAAATGAATGAATGGAGACTTATGGCTGCCTAGAAGAAAAAAAAAACATTCAGGGATGTCAGACAGTATGGTTAACTGTAACATAAAGATAACTGAAACTGTCCTCCCAAGAAAAACAACAGCATCAGTTCAAACGTCTAAATAAGACTCATCTTTACATTTCCCTGATGAAATGTGTGACTCTAGTTTGTCAGAAGTAAAGGCAGCAGCATCACATTGTTACAGAGCCTCGAAAAAGGAAGAGATTTATGTGGATTGATAGGTCGACTGACACGAATGACCGCCGTTCATTTCCTGTTTTCTACTAACTATGACCATGTGCAATCCCTCACCGTGAAGTCACTGACTGTACACTACCTGCCCAGCACCGAACATCAGACAGACAAAGTTAACAACTAGCTGGTGAATAAACAGCCAGATGTTTCCCTGAGGAGTCGGTGCAGACTGAAACCAACTAACTCTACTACTGCTGCCAGTCTGCTGGATGTGTGATCATTTGCTAACATGTCAACTTTATGAGGATTCAACACGTGACTTCAATTCTGCCCCCAAGCAGCAAAAACAAATGTATATTAATAACACAGCTTTAACCAGGAAGTTATTTTAACCCACACTATGTATGACGTTTCCCCAACTAAACCTAACCAAACTTTAAACACAGCTGTGATTGATGAGAATAGTCACATAAATCATTTTATTATTAGGAAAAATAACATCTTTACTACTGACAAACAATGTCATCCTGCAGACAGGGAGGGCCAGTCGATCGGGGAACCATGTATTTTGTTGTTTGTAGTTTGGAGGATAATTTGCAGTAAAATCCTGATACGCTCCTTAAAACATTTTGATGTCCCAGAACCGCAAGCAGACCCACATTACCACCACTACCACCACCATTCACTATTAGCTTTAAGTGAAGAGCACACACACCAGTGAGCGTCTCCTCGTGTCTGTTTTAAGTCTGTTTGCAGATACTCTGACTGGAGTCAAAGATAAAAGAACACTTAAAAACACAAAGCCGGGGCACTCTTCTTCTACTGTGTGCAAAACTTAGAAAAGCCTTTACTTCTTATGGCTAGTCACAGAGGAGAAAGGCAGTGGTAGCTATAGAAAAATAAAGCCTTTTCTTTTATGTTTGCACAAGAAAATAGAGAGCCTTGGCTCCCTGTGTTCACTGATGCTTTGAGAAGATAATCATGGAGGTGTCTACGCTGCGTATGGGGATAAAAGCAGCCATTATGCTCATATTTGCAATGACAATGGAATTAATGGTTTTCTCGTCATTTTGCCGAAGCCCCCGGTGACCCCTTTAAAGACCCCCAGAGGGCCCCCGCACCCCAGTTTTGGAGCCAACCGTCGAGTTTCTCAAGCGTCCCTGATGTGGCTTTATTCTTATTTTCTGGACTTAATTTTATACATTTAATCTCTGCTGTCTTTTCTAATAATAAAATAATAAAAAAAGTAGCGTGTGAGATGTGGAGTGACTGAGGCAACGGTCTGTGCTGAGCTGAGTGTTGGAGCGTGTTAGTGATGGAATCATGACGGAGCCATGGGAAACAAGCGGGGAGAGAGAGAGAGAGAGAGAGAGAGAGGCGCTTCAGCTGGAATAACAGGCATGAAAACTCAAACGCATCAAAGCAAAACGACTGCTTTGTTTTCTGCGAGCGTTAATTAAAGCAGCGGGATGATTTTTTTTTTTTTTCTTCTTCTTCTTCTTCTTCTCAAAAAAATTTTTGATTCAGAAACCTTTTTGTCTCATTTCTTCTTCTCAGTCCCCCGGATAATTTGCTGTCGTCTTCTGTGGAAATCAAACGCTCTGTTGTGCTTTTCTCTTTCTTTGCGTGTACTACAGAGCTTTTGTTTTTCATCCCTCAGTCCTCGACATAACATCACGATGTCCACTGAAATAGATTACATTTCTTTTACGGCTTTTGCTTTCATTTTCAGGAGATTTTTGCATTCTAATATGAACACATATTATTGAGTTTTAACTGTTTGTTTTGCCTGAAGGAAATCAGAAATTCTACATCTTTTCAAAGAAAGAAAGAAAGAAAGAGAGAAAGAAAATCCCCTTTCTGAATTTGCTCAGCTTGTTTTCAGCTTCGTGAAAGTCTTCCAAGAATTTCAGCGGCATGAAAAACAGCAATATGTTAAAATAAAGCAGCTGATTTGGCTTCTCTCAGGAAAAACTCACTTCATATATTTTACACTTGGACGCAGGCTGATTTGCATTGGAAACAAGTGAAATTCCTTCACCCTCGTTGGCGTTTGTCTCCTTCCCCCCCCCTGCGTAAAGGGAAGCATATAGGCCTGCTCTGATTACCTGTAAGACCCGCTTGGTGAGGCCGGTCTTCTGGGCGAGCTGCTTGAGGTCCTTGGCGTCTGGGTTGTGGTTGATGGCGAAGTAGGACTTCATGGTCCTCAGCTGGTGATGCTTGAAGGACGTTCGCATGCGCTTGGTCTTCTGACTGGAGCTGTACTGGGAGTCCCGGTCCATGGACTCGCCGTCGTTCTCGTTGCAGCTCAGAGCTACAGGGCCGAGAGGAAGAGAAAGAGAAGAGCTGATTAGAAAGATCATCATCATCGTTTTGGTTTGTTCGTTCCTCTCCTGCTTCTATTGGACATTTTGGGGGTTTTTCTAGCTTTTCTGACCCCGCTTTAGATCCTGCATCTCTCATGACCCCGATAATCAATGTGTATTCCATTTGTGTGCACAGAAGCAGCCCCAAATGCATCATATAGAAAGGATAAACTGCATTTTACACCTATTGAATGCACTTATTTTTAACGTATCAAAGAAAAATCAAGAAATCCCCCAAAGCTTTGCATATCAAGCGACCCCCCCCCCACCCCCCCATAAGACCCTGACCCTGAGGCTGCTTGACCATGAAGGGCATGAGTGAGTGAGGAAGGTGATGCAAGCATTTATACTGAATGTGAAGCTTGAGGAGAGAGAAAAAAAAAAATAGGCAGAAAGTAAGAAAGATAAAAGTTTTAAAATGCTTCAAACTGCAAATTTGTTGTTAAAAATATCGTTTTGAACCTTTTTTCAAGATTTTTTTTTATGTCATCGTTCATATGTTCAATTCATTTGTTCTCACGTCAGCCTGGATTCCTTTTCAGTCACTTCAATCCATAAAATCAATCTGATCCAAATTGACACAGTGACCTGACAGCTGTTTCTTCCAGCTGCAGATCGCAGCTCGCAGTCTGCACCTCCTCAGTCTGTCTTATCTTCATCTCTGTCTGTCTGTCTATCCTGGGAGGAGGTGCTAGTCTGGCTTCAGCACACACACACACACTTACACACACACACACACATACACACAACACACATGTATTTGTCCCAGCCTGCAAATTTCTTGGCAACGGCCAAAGTGTTGCTGCATGCATAACAGTTCGTGTTCAATATCAGAACGCTGCAAATGATGAATATGAAGTGAGTGAAAACCATCAGAATAACACTTCACTTAATTAGCCCATACACACCAGGCAGAACAAATGCTGCTTTCTGGCCAAAGCATATGCTGCAGCATTTTAACAAAAAAAAAGCAGCCTGTAGACGTTTTCCTGCTCGTCTCTACTACTCATCCTCCTACAGACAGTCTCATCCACTGTGTTAATAACATCCTGGAGCTGAGCGCTGCTCCTCGGGGTCGCCACATGTTCTCATGTGATTTGTTCAGGTGAAGCTTTGATGCTGTTTCTGGTTGAGAACAGAAGAGGGCGCACTGCCTCTTCATCCTCTTCCTAGAGCTGCTTTCACATTCATTTAGTTCTCACTGTTTATTTTAACTAAATACCCACAATCACAAAAAAAAGCTACATTTATTTTTGTTATTTTTTTTCCTGGTTGTGACTTACTCTGACATTTAGCTCCCTTCTCTGCTTTTATCTAGATGATGACATCTTGTGCTCTTAAAATGATTGAAAATTTTCATTTTCTTAAAGTAAAGTCCGTCACTACAAGCTGAAATCATTTGACTTGTTTGAATTCATTGATTTAATAAAAAAGAATATCTTAAAATAAAGAAAGTGATGCTGTTTATTTGAAGAAACAATAGCTGGAACCAGGAAGAAGATAAAAAAACACAGTGTTAAAATAAGTAAAAATATATATTTATATAATTATTTCACTTGTTGCAGCTTACAGAAGTGATACTGTTCAAAAGTTTTGTGTAAATGAGAATCAGTAATAATTAAAAGGAGAAATAATTTGATGATTCTCCTCTTGTTCTGTCCTGGGTTCTGACACGCTGTATAGATTGTAATCAACATGTTGTTTATGAGAATAATTGGAAGGTTAATTAACTGAAGTCAAAGCATAAAAAAAGAGAGAGATTCCAAGCAGATAGTGCTGTAAGAAAGTTATTATTCCCTGCTCTCTCTTCCAGTGAATAACTCATCAAATCACATTGATCTCTCTGGTACACACCCAGTTTGGCCATGTCCCAATGCAAAAAGGCTCCAGCAGTGTGTGTGTGTGTGTGTGTGTGTGTGTGTGTGTGGTTGGGGAGGGGTGTGTGTGTGTGTGTGTGTGTGTGTGTGGGGGGGGGGGGGGGGGGGGGGGTGTTAGGGTCTGTAGATGTCTATGGAGCCTGACAAGTGGAAAAGGGTGAACGCAAAAGCCGGAACATCAAAAAACTTTTTTTTTTTTTTTTTTTATCCTCCAAAGAGGACATGGGAGATTTTTTTTTTCTAACAGACTCACTAAACTGAAACATGACTTCAAAACCAGCAGCCAACAACAACTTTTCTTTCTTTTTTTTAAGACGATCATTTAGATTTAATAATCTTGATAATGTGATATTTAACTGCATACCAGTTGTTGTTGTTTTGTTTTTTTACATTTTTTTTCATTCAGTTTATAAACTTTATGTAAGATGCTTCTATGAAATGTACATGAAAACTTCAATCCACATATTTGACATATTAAAACTGTTTGTAATAAATGTTTTAAAGCCTGAATTGATTCATTTTTACAAACTTATGTTAATAACCTGAATCAGTGTTTTGTGCGATGATCTTTTCTCTCAGATAGTTTAGTTTTAATCCTTCCTGATCAGACACTGCTGGCCTACAAGCTTCTCTCACTGTTATTAAGACTTATTCATGCGCCATGTTTGGCCTCAACATAAATATGTTGCTGTTCTTTCTGACACAAACCCTTATCTCAGTATCTCAGTAGAAAATCTCAGCTTCTATATGAACAAAAATAACACAAGTACACATACAATTAATCACTGAATATCACTGAAGACCGAAGATCTTTCAAAATAAAGCAACCAGATCAATAGAGGATATATTTGGCGCAACGCGTCCCTTTAGAGATGTTAAATTAATATCATAGTGACACTATACAGCCTCTGTGATAAAGTTATGATACACTGGACATACTATAGAAATATTACAGCAGTGTATTCTGTATTCTATGATAAAGTTATGTTCATGCAGAGCACAGACACTATAAAAGTCCCTATAGGAATGTTTCATTAATGAAGTCTGTCAGTCTGAATCAGCTCATATTCACGCTGCAGGGCTCTCTACACGCCAACAGGCACATATCTTTTTTTTTTTTTTTTTTTTTTTTTAACTTTTTTCCCTGTTTTAGAGCAAATGTAATGATTATTTGACGTAAATTCCAGATAAAGCACGAATTGTTTATGAATTAATAATGAATTTTCTAAAAATACTTTATTTAGCCGCAACATATCCTTGTTTCTCATCGTCCCGCCCTTCTAGAAATGTCCGTCTTACCTGCGTTATAAGCAGCCAGCTCGGCCCCCGGCCCGGGGCTTTTCCTCTTCCTGGGCCGGCCTTTCTGCACTGTCCCCACGCCGTTGAAGTAGGATAGTCCGAGCGTGTTGGCCGGGCCCAGGCCTTTGTGCGGGACAACGTCCGCGTGGTTAAAATGTGTCTGATATTCTCCCTGGATGAGAGTCTCAAAGTGCAGCCGACAGTACACCAGACTGTCCTTCATGCCAAAGTGGTCCCCGGTGGTGAGCATCTTGCTGCAGGTGGTGCAGGTGAAGCAGTTGAGGTGGTAGACCAGGTCCCGGGCCCGCATCACCATCTCCGAGGCTGAGATCCCCAGGTGGCACCGAGCGCATCTCTGCACCGAAAATCTTCTGCGGACAACACAGAAACCTCATCAGCGGCTGGACACGCAGCCTGGCGGGGCCTGCTGCTGTGGGGTGTGTGTGAGTGTGTGTGTAGCAGCCTGGATGTTCTGTGATGCATCCCGAACTTTAACGCAGCCAAACACACACTGAGCCTAAAGTTTCCCTGAACTTACACTAGTAGCCTACATGTGTTAGAAGATACTGCAATTTAATTTCATCTGGATATTATCAGCCAGCTGCCGATTGTTAGAGGTTTGAAACAAAACATACAGATTGAATGTTTTTATATTTCCAGTTGAAGAATAATTTGGTTTTTAAAGGGCCTCCCTGTCAGTGAAGGCTGGGGCTGGTGAAGAGAGAGGGGGGGAGGGAGGGGAAGGGGGTCATCCTCCCCCAGAGAGATGCTAACACTGAAAGTAGCTATTTCATTATCTGGCTTTCAGTGGAGAGTTTTAACACCTCAAAAAATAATTTATTTCTCTCCTTTTCTTTTCTTTTCTTTTCTTTCTGTCCTAGAAGGCTACCGTACTTCCTGTAGATAACAGTGTTTCGCTGAGAGAAAAACACATGAACAATAACGACATTATTTGTCATGAAAACAAACAAATATATTATGGAATTATGGCAGAAAATGTCAGCTGTCATCAGTACAAAAGAAAACTCATATTAACCTATCAGGATATGACTTTTGAGAAAGAAATAATGTTTCAATCATGGCCCTTTTTTTAAAAATTTAAAACCGAATTTTGAGCTTTTGCATTTGTTTGTTTTTGCATCGTTAAAAGAAGAACATTGCATCTTTGGTCCTTTATGTTGTACGAACTGTATAAATCTTCACTAAGCAGAGTTACCATCCTAGGAAACAGATATTTATCTCTGCTGCCCATTTAAACAGGAGAATCGTGGACACTTGTAGGTGGACTGAGGGGCTCCAGGCCCTGCGCGCCCTCCTACCTGTAGTAGTCCTCCTTGCAGTAGATGCTTCCGTCCTTGCTGAAGCAGGTGAGCTCAGACTCCAGGTTGAGTTTACACTCGCAGCACTTGAGGCAGCGCATGTGCCACTGTTTGTCCACGGCCAGCAGGTAGTAGCGGTCCGCGATCTTCCTGCCGCAGCCCGCGCACAGAGCGACGCGCTCGCTGTTCATACACGGCATGGACTGCAAAGAGAGGCACGAGGACAGCGTTAGGACATTAAAATACAGGGCAAAGGATTTATTACAGCATCCTGACAATATGGAGTGATTATAAGACGGGAGAGGAAATAAAATATCAAAATCTAGAAAGTCATCAGACTCAGAATATTATCATCAGAGAAATAAGAAAGTTCAGTCAGATCTCACTGCTGAGGAAGATTATAGAGATATTATAGCCTGTTATATTAATATAACAGTAATGTATTTTCGTCTTTACAACTTCAATAACGCTACAAAGGAATATTGCTGGGATGTTAAAATATTATTCATAATTTTAGAAACACAAATGTAATTCAGTAAAAAAGATAAATGTCAGGAATTAGAAATATGAAAATGCTTTAGTTACAATAAATAAAATACTAACTGACTACAGTATGAATAATATGAATTACACCGCGACTACAGAGGATTATAAAAGCTACCATAAGGCCATTATAATATTTCTCATAGTGCCAGACTACAACAGGAAATGAAAAAAAAAAAAAAACATGAAGTTAAGTAATTTACATAAAGTCACTATTAGGAAGCTTTAACACACTGAATGAAATTATAGAAATCATTATTTTTGGTGGAGAAGCTCTGCTGTTAATTTCTCTGATAATATTGATAGAAGATTCAATAAGACACACAGAGATGTTTATGATAAAGGATTCAGTCATTTAAGGCCTACAAAACAAGACACAAACACACGTGCACGCACACACGCACGTGAAGCCTCCCACAAAATCATTTGAAAAATGAAGATGGAAGCAGAATTAAAATTTCATTTCTCATATTTATTTCATTTTCATTGCAGTGCTGTTAGTAATTATTACTGAACTCTTTCTAATAATTCCAGGTGTTTATTTTGACTGAATAATAATCTGTTTAAATAAAGAATTTTATGCCAGCAGACACTTTCTACACAGAAAAGATTACGAGAGTTAAGCCGGATTTTTACTCTTAATGTTTGTGCAAATTTGTGCAAAAACATTTTATTTTTGTTAGTGAATTATTGAGAGTCTGCGCTGAGCTGTCCATGTTATAAACCTGTGTTTTGAACGCACCATTAAAGGCACATTTAAAGCAATAAATTGCTACATTTAAAGGACAAATGTTTTCTTTTTGTTCCTTGAATAATTTGAGTCCGTTTAGGACTAAAAGAAGTTTTTTTTGTTTTAGACTAAACTTTAGCAGAAGAAATAAAAAAGCTTTAAGCTTTTTGAGAGAAGTTCAGCAGCCTGAGAGGCGTTTAAAACCCTCTAAACAACAAGCTGACACCTTTACTTGATACTTTTTTTGTGTGTGAATTGAGGATAAAAAGCGTTCAGGACTGAAACAAAGTGTTGGGAGCTGTTAAGAGTACACAGCCACTGTCACATGTTTCCATGCTGCCATGCTGTCTGCGCTAACAAGCCGAGAGGCCAAATGAAATCTCTCCTACCGTCTCTGATTCCCCCATATCGATGGCTGAGCTGATGGCTGCTGACTCGCTCTTTCCTCTCCGGTCCATTTCTTCCACCACACCGTGCACGTCGCCTCCAGGGAGGCCATGGAAAAGCATCGTTGCCGCAGAGGGGAGGATATTATAACTGTTCTCTTCGGATCTGCAAGCCAAGATGTCCATCAGAGGCGAAACCCTGCGCGATAACGCCACTCAAAATTCAGTCTTTCGGAGGGTTTTTTTCCTTTTCTTGCCGTGACAAGTGAGAAATCCAGATCAGGGAGGAAAAAATATGAGGGAAAAATTGGACACGTGTTCTCCACACTACGTCTCATCTGCCAATGGAAACCGTCATCCGAATCTCTGCAGCTCTCATTATTAATAAGCTATGATTAATTCATAAATAAGGGTACAGATTCCGCTTCTCTCGCTGTGCCGACCGGAATCTATTTTTTCTCTCAGGTGTGATATTATTTCTTTGCTGTTACCAATTGTTCTTTCTATTTTTTCTTTTCCATTTACGGTGAATAAACATACCAACTATGGAAGCTCCCGCTGCACGGGTCTCGGCACCGATGCTTCCTCCTCACCGGGAGTAATATTTCAAGCTTTCGGCAGTCTGCAAGGCATTCGCAAAATTTCTCCCCTTTTTTTGTTGTGCAGAACAAGTTAATCTGTACAACTGGCAAAGCTGGGCAGCAGCCTTCTACTGCACCACACAGTCAGAGAGAAAATACAAGATATTTCCAAAAAAAAAAAAGCTTCTTCCCCTCCTCCAGGTTCAACAGTCCAAGTTGATGCTCACAGCAGCTGATTTATGTCGCTCAAACTACTTTTTTTGCAGAGAAAATATGGGAGAAAAAAAAAAGAAAAACAGCTTTTTCATCTCTAAAATCCCGACGGCCGTCTGTGAGAAGCGCTTTTCCTTTACAGTAGTCTGTTTTGTTTAGTTAGTGTTTTGTCTTTTGCCAAGGAGGATGCATGTGCGTAACAGCAGAAGAGGAGGAGTTGGCTTTACGTTGACTGATGATAGGCGAGTGTTTGCTGGCCCCCCAAAACCGCCGTTCCTCCTTCTCAGGTCCCGGTTGGACTCTCCGCTCCTTATCAACGGGGCCCTGTTGCGTCACGACGCACCATTTATGTTCATTGGCTGTTCCGCCGTCACCGAACTGTTTGGCTATAGTTTACCGACCGGTCTGGAAAAAAAAGCAGCAGCCCCTGCCTCGGTTATACGCACCGACCACCGGCCACCGTCCCCCCCCCCTTTTTTTTTTTTTTTTTATCTTTCCGTCCGTCCGGAGCTGCAGTTTGACAGGTCAGTTGAAGAAAGAGAAGAGGAAGAGTCAGAGCAGGAGAGAGTGTGCTGAGGTGTTGGAGCTGTGTGTGTGTGTGTGTGCGCGCACTGAAGAGGTCTTCTGGGACTTTTACTCAAGTGACGCACAGAGAGGGTTCCACAACAGCAGGCTGCTGCTGCTGCTGCTGCTGCTGCTGCTCACAGCCTCCTCATGGCACTGAACCTGCTGCCTGGCTGGACAAAAGTCTCCAAAATCAGCCATGAAATAAAGAAGCAGACAGCTGTCAATATGACATGTGTTTCTAATTTGATTAAAATGACTAAATTAAAACCGTAGAACCACACAAACACACACACAAACAAATCAAAACACATGAATGTTAATTTAGCTTCTTACTAACAACATCCACAGTATTGACTTATAGTTGTTATTTCATATTTAGCCTATATTGTATGTGGAGGGTGACTGTTATAAACTATATATAAAAAAAGCTTTATTTAGAAAAAAAACTGGGGGCCAGATTGAAAAGTGAGGCCCTTAAAATGTCATCAGTAAATGTCACAATTCTCCAGAGATATTAATGCAGATCAGGTCAAACGACGCCAGAATATCAAACTCCAAAAAATGAACGGATGAAGGTTTATTGATAAGAGAGGAAAGTGTGTTTAACACAACATTAGTGAACATTGTTTCACTTAGTCTTAATGCGCAAAAATCATTTTTGGCGCCACTGGGTGTCACCTCATTTCAGCATCTTTTTTTTTTTTTTTGTCTAGCTTCATCTCCTGAACTTCTCTGTGATTCGATGTCATTTGTAACCCAGCGGCTTCAGTCTTGCATTTCCACCACAGACAGCGAGCAGTTTGGTTCAGCAGCAGCAGCAGCAGGGGCTGCAGCGAGAGGCTGAACTGATCCCGGATCCGCTCATTTTAATTAGCTCTCTGCTCTTAATTGGGAGGGGAGGAGGTGGAGGGGGGGTGGGAGTGGACTTCGTCATCAGAGGACGTGTTTGAGCACCGGAGGAGAGGTTTGATCTTGCACAAAAGACGGTAGTTACAGCGGTGTGGGAGAAAATTACACGTTATCACATCACCGCTCCGGCTTTTGTTGTTTGGAACTGAAGTCAATTCAACCAGTTAGTGAAATGATTAAAAAAACGAAATTTATCCAGTAATTCAACCTCCTGACTCTTTTATATATGTCTGCTTATAAAAAAAACAATATTTTGGCAGCAGATTAATGCTATATAATAATAGCAGAATTGTATCTGGCCGTTTTCCTGATATATTTTTATTTCTTTTCTCCTCCTCGCTTCCTTCAAAAAAAATACCTGTCCTCCCCCTCCCGCGCATAAAAGCTCGCGTTTAGGCTATTGTGAAGTTTTATAGCACAAATATGATGTTATAAGCTCCTAAATCCTTATGCAAATCACCCCTCTGTAATACCCTTAATTGAATACATGCATATTTATCATCTGCGTTTTCTATCTGCTATAAGGCTGGGTTTATACATTAAACATAGCGGCAGCGGGCATGTCTGCGGGCGTGTATGAAATATGATATTAGGTGGTAGTGTAAGATTAAGGAAAAAATATCAGTTTATATGTGTTTGTATCAGAAGAGCCGGACTGGCTTGTTTCTAGGATTTGATTTAAGTCACTTCTCAGACTGAAGAAGACACGCGCGAGTTTACACTGAATTTAAGAGATGATTTATGCAAATGTTGGCCGAGGTCTGGACTATATGTTGGAATATCTTCAGTAATGTGTGCTCACAATTTTCAGAGCAGAGGAGGAGGAAAAAAAAAAAAAGTCACAATATGATAATTAACAACAGTATCAAGCGTGTTAAGACAGAGCTGCGCTGGTTAAAATAGTCCAATATTTAATTCATCTATGGTACGTTTATTTAAAAAGGTAAAAACTGAATTAATTACATTACACCCCCCCCCCCCCCCCCTCACCCCCACACACCCTCCCTCCCACCCAACCACACGCTTCTGGTTTTTTAACATGGGGGCCAAGCTGACTCACATCTTCAATGCTGGAAGATAAAAAGATGCAAGGAAGGGAATCGAAAGGCAAAACCATCACCAACACCAGGCTGGAAACATTTTTTTTATGCTTTTTTTTTTTTATTTTTTTAAATACAGCCTTCAACTTCCGTCCCATTTTACAAACAGGCCACCTCATTGACAATTTCAGCCTTAAAAAAGTTGCACAAAGTCTAAATAAAAACTTATTTTAGGCAGCTCTGCTCAACACTGAACAGATTTCACATTGAAACAAATTGTTCAGCATTTCTTAAGTTTAAATTATCTTCAGACAAATATTACTGATGGGACGAGGAGCAAGTCACTGTTACATCCATGCTGCAGCAGAAATAAGCAAATAATTATGAGTATACTGTATTTTTTTTCACTTCTTTAAATTGTAACATTTTATCCATTAGGTCTGGTTGAAAGAATATAAGAGAAGTCTAGTTTTAATATGGATTCAGTGTTATTATTTTCAGATGTGATGGTTGCAGGTTCAAATTAGAGTTGAAGCAAAATGTGAATGTAGATTTGTCCAAAGTCAGAAATGTTGTCATATGTTTTATATCGTGGTAACTATCCCTTTAATAAGTCTCAGGTCAGTCCATTGTGGGCAGTGGAACAAATCAATAAGCAGGTGATATTAAATCTGATGAGGTTCCTTCATTTGTCAGGTATTTAATTCACTTTAGTGTCAAAAACACACATCCATGAAAAGATGATTGATTTTCCCTAAAATGTCCTATATTAAATATATCAATATTACAATCAGGACCATACCAGGATTTTAGAGGTACTGATTCTACCCCCCCCCCCCCCACCTCCCACCCACCCCAACCCCCAACCCCAAGACCATTCTGACCAGAGACCCAAAGTAAAAAAAAAAAAAAATGTTGCAAATTGTTTTTCATATTTTATTTAGTAGTGCAATTTTATCCACTGTATTTCATTTAATATGGAGGTATAAATGATGTGAGGAATAAAATGTCTTTTTTGTTTGAGAGTCTAAAAGCAGTCGCTCCCCTCAGGCTCAACAGTGAGCGCCTGACCTCAGTCGCAACCTGATGACAATATAAAACCACAAATACTGTAAAAATAATTTTATCCATATCAGTCACTCACAGATCACATTATATGGTCAACACTGAGCACTGATGCCCGGTAATAAAATCATTCAAATCTGCCCACTGTGATGCCAAAAATATCAGAAATAACAGATTCAGTGTTTGCTCCTAAACTTTCCTCCCGTCGAGGTGAAACAACAGTTTCAGGACGTTGAAACTGAGACTAATGAGAGTGTTGTTTGAGGCTCTGCTCTGTGCAAAGGAAATACAACCTTATGTCAGCTGTTACTGGCAGAACATGTCTTATTTAAATGAAAAAGTATCAGAAATATGAGCTGGTATCAGACTCGTGTCGTGTATACTTTAAAGCTGTTGTTTAATTGGGTAAATACAACAACAACAAGTCCAGAGTGCACTAATCCTAATAACCACTATGGAACTAATAAACTAACAGTGTGAGCAGCTAACTTAAACACTTTGTAGAAAGCATATGCCCTTGTGTGTGTGTGTGTGTATGCACATGTGTGTGTGTGTGTGTGCATGCATGAATGAGTGTGTGTGTGTGTCCCCAGTTGGGCTGATTTTCTGGCTCATGCTTGAGGTTAGGGTTTGGGTTAGGGTTAGGCATATAGTGGTTATGGTTAGGGTTAGGGTAGGTCTCTAGGAAATGAATAGAAGTCTATGTAAGGTCCCTGAAAGTAACCAAGGACAACGCATGTGTGTGTGTGTGTGTGTGTGTGTGTGTGTGTGTGTGTGTGTGTGTGTGTGTGTATGTGTGTGTTAGGGGGTGGTGTTGCTGCTTGTCGACGACTAAAATGCTGATGCAGCTCCACTGATTACTCCTTGTTCCGTAATGATTTCCAAACGGGGCAGCCATCAATAACACAAATCTGCATTTCTCAGAAAAACATCACCCTCGTCAGGCTCCTGGCATCTTTTTGATCTCTCCCCCATTTTTTAATTGTATTCTGCATAAAGGTAGAGGGGAGGCGTCGGGTGCGTGGCTTTAATGGGATGCTGCTGTGGAAGTGGGGAGTGGGTTACATGGTCTCTGAGGAGAGCTCTGCTGTAATTAAGAAAGGGAACAAAGCAGAGGAGACTAAAAACACATGAAAGGGAGGAAGCGGATCACCTAATCACTGTACGTGCACCATCCACGCAGTCGCCGGCACACACACACACTTTTTAATGCACACATGAGCGTAAACACACAGCAGTTCAGACAGCACACCTGAGCCTTCCGGATGTCAGTCTCATCCATGTAGAGCTGAAGATTGCAGATTTAATGTAATTGTCAGATCAGTTTTCAGATAAACAAATGCCATTTAAAAACAATCTACTACAGTGGTTCCCAACCTGGGGGTCGGGACCCCAAAAAGGCTCCAAAGAGGAATCTACAGGGTCAAAAAAATGCTATTCAGCTATTCAGAAAGTTCATTCTTCACCTTAGAAACAGTATTTGGAGAAAAAATGTTAACTCAAGGTACTTTTTCCAGAGCCTTTAATCAAATCTCTTCCTCAGTCAGAAAAGTGGAATTAGTTTATAAAATTCTGCTTATTTTTTTAGACTTTTCTCCAATTCTAAATGTATTTTTTCCTTCTCTAAAGATGACTAAAATTAGACAGTGTGAGAAGGGAAAAATATTCCCTTCTTCATATGCGCACACCACTGCTCTATACAATAATGAGTCAGCTGCTGTTTCTTTCCTTGTTTCCTTTCCTGCTTCCTGTTTCCTAGCAAGAAGTAACTTAGAGCGAGTGAGGAATGGAAGGGAGGGAAGTGAAGGAAAGAGGAGAGAGTTGAGAAGCTCGCCTCTGGTATTGTAGCATCCTGCATGACAGTTTTTCATAGAAACCCAAATTCTTTCCTCTTCTTCATTTGTATCTTTTACATTTTTAATACAGCGAAAGAACAACACAGATATGAGGTATATTGACAGTCAAACTGGCAACCCATTGCACTCACATTATGCAACATATATTAAATATATGAAAATGAATCTTTATTTCTATGGGGCCCTTGAGAGAAAACTTGGCAGACTGGTGCTATAAAACCTTTCCCGATAGGGTGCTCTTGTGTTTTATTGGTCAAAGCTCCCTAGAAGAAGACCTCTGAGCTACTTCATTTATTTCCTACAGTGTTGTGACAGCTGGTAAGATGGCAGCACTTAATTCAGAGTCTGTGCCACAGAGAGAAGGAGGAGGAGGTTAGAGGAGGAAACGTAATGGAACAAAAATAGTTAGCTCAAACCCCACTAACTGGAGTGATAGATGTCACAGTATGATACTGGTCGATTGACAGGTGATCTCTGGGAAGTGCTGTGAAAAAAAAAACACCATTGACTGAAAGCATCCAGAAATACACAGCAGACAGTGATGAGGGGGATGACTCAACAGGAATACCGCTGTTTTAATGACCCGTCCAAAATTACAGGTAGTCACGGTAATGGCAGGAGGAGAGTGAATGTAGGGGGGAAGCAGTGAAGAACACAGCGGCTCTGAGTTAACACCAGCCTGATTCTTCTTTATTCTTCACATTTCAGCACAACATATTCCAGGACTCACTGCTTACACTGAGGCAGCGTATGTTCCACTGACATAGTGTTGGAAAATGACAGAAAAAGGCGTGGTGGTCCAGATTTGGCACAGAGATATGCTGGAAATGATCCTGTATACACTAGATGTACTGTATATATACATACATTATTACATTACAGATTCATGAATAGAAAGTATTAAATGTTACAGATTGTTTTTGATTATTTACAGAGTTTTTTAAGGAAATTTGGGCAAAATCTGTGGTAAAAGCCTGTGAGAAGACAGTGTATGAAACCAAACTTCCACTTTAAGAATAAGGGAGCACAGAAAAAAAAAAGAAAAACACACACAAACAGCACTGAGATGATGTGTTAGTGAGATAATAGTATTAAGAATAGTGAGAACGTGAATTATGAATTCACAGATGTTTGATTTCCAATTAGGGCTGAAACTGCACAGGTTAAATGTCAATATTCAAAATAATAAGAATGATACTGATATGACACATTTTAATTTTATTTACAAAAGTGCTTATTTTTTAAAAAAATAGTGTGGGTATAATATATAACCCACATAATTGCATTATTGCAATATTGTAGGAAGTGGTGAGGTATAGACATCCTTTATCTATGCAAAAATAGAAAAATCAAAATGTAAAACCACTGAATATTTCTGTCAAGGTTACATTATCAAATTTTAGATTAGATTAGATTATTAGATTATTTCTGATGCGTTAACATTTAGGCAGCATTTAAACATTATTTTTAACTTGCAGATTTAGAGGTGATTTTTTTTAAATTTGAGTACAGTAACTATAGATGTCAGATAATAAAAAGTATAATGTTTTATTCTCAAATGTAGCAGAATATAAAAGTAACTTAATCATTTTAAGTAACTACCCAAGTAAAGTATAAATACATTAAAATTGAACCAAAACCCAGCACTTATACTTAGTTTCTTTTCACCACTAATATATAAATGTAGCTCATATTTGGAGATTCTTTATTCCATCTATTCTACACATGCAGCGGCAGGAAATGACCATAAACAGCTGAGTGATGTCAGTCTGTACATATAGTCAGACATTCTATGCTATGAAATAAGCAAAGTCTTAACTGATATACTTTGACAAGACTAACACATGTTTAAGTTTATTATTCAGCAGATTCAGAAAAAAAAACATATGGATGACTACGATTTTAAATTCTAATTAGGGTACAATTTCTTGATTTTACCTCATGCATAAATTGCATGCAACATGGGAATGTCTGAAATCATCAAAGGCAACCATTAAATACCGGAAAAATTTGTTCAAAGACAACAGGGCTCAAGGTTGGAGCTGAAAACGGACGGAGAGAAAAACATGAGAGTGATTTAATCAGTATATTAGACAGTGTTGTCATTCTCGGTACTGTATATCTTTCAGACTTGTTCAAAGACGTAGCACGAGTCATTTCTCAGTGGGGAAGCTTCAGCTGACTCTGACACGCCCCAGATAAACTCTGTCCATCTGATCAGCATTGTGCTTTACCGCTCCTCCTGGTATTAAAGCTATAGGATGCTGTGGTAAGGCTCTAGTAAAAACTTTTATTCCTTACTTAGTAAACTGATGTCACTCTGAGAGCATGTTTTAATTCTGGTAAACTTGTTTTATCAAATCCCTAAATTTGAAAAGATTATGTCAAGTCAACAGCTGTATCTCGGACAGAGGTAATCAATAATTAGCATCGTCCATTTGTCTTCTTTCTCATTGCAGAGTTGTGGTACTGTTTTTTTCCTGGTTTTGTGTTGCGCCGTGCTCCCATCCCAGCCCCTGTCAATCAGACCCAGACTGTGAGGATTACAAAAGAAGCTCATTCTGCCACAGGAGCCCCTCTTTGGAGAGCAATTCTAAAACTTACATGCCTCTTATTTGTTGGGTCAAAGGTTAAATTGCTGACCCTCCCCTCCATTCCTCCCTCTCACTCTCCCCACCATGGCCAGGCTGTACTCGGAGTCTTATATTTACATGGATTAGAGTCCTTTCACGCTGAAGAAAAGAGCTGGTTCACAGTCAAAGCCTGAGGAGCAGTCCATGCTGCCCGAGTGGCCACATTATTCACTGGCAGACAATGACCATATTGTAGTTATGTGGAAAAGGAGGGGGCAGGAGGAAAGAGAAATCCCCCCTTTGCCATGGCAAAGTCCTACACTTGTGCCACGGAGAGGGGAGGGCCGAGCCCCATCCGCTTTTTCAAGCAGAGCAAACAAAGCCTGCCCACTGTGAACAAGATGAAGATGTCAAAAGCTTTTAGGCAGGGGGGTGAGACGGGGTTTAGGGGATAAACCAACAAAACAAGTGAAAAGGTCTTTTCTCAAATGGATAAATCCTACTAAGTCTACATTTCCACATCAGATTTACTCTCTCCTTTGACATCCCCTCTCCTCCCCCTCTCAATAACCTTTCCAAATCAAACCATATAGAAAAACAATAAGCAAGGAAGTTTCGTTAAGGGAGGAACATGGCTTGCTAGCATGGCTCCTGATACTACCCAACTTTGCATCACATCTGAAAAAGAAATTCATGAGAGCACATTTGAAAAATTGTATTTAATATCCTAAAATTCATCCACTAACTGTTATATTTTACAGTAAGCATCTGACAAACAGCAGCGTGTGAAAAAAAGTAGCAAAATGAGCACAAAATTTCTCATGAAACATGAATAATCATGATAAAGCAGATTTAGAAAATGTTTTAAACTGAAAACAGAATGAGAAGAACCTGACGTGCATTTGAAAGTTTGGGAAAATCTGGATTTTCTTGGTGCAGACTGGAAGCTACAATCACTTTTCTAGTTGATTATTTGATGCATTAACAGAAGATTTCCTTGCAGTATATAAGAACGTTCAGATAATTCTCCCCAACATGCACCTATGGCAGTGTGATGTCTCAGAGGACAGAAGCCTGAGGCTCTGTGGAGTGAATGACATAAAGAGGCCTGGTATACAGCCACAGCCGATTCACATGCAAATAGCCGGCATTGCACTGACTCTGATTAACTCCCTGTGAGTTCATAGTTTCCCTGTTAACAAAGATTTAGCCGCTTTTGAGTGAAGCAGTACATTAAGTGGGGAGAGACAGAGGGAGAGAGAACTGGTGGCGAACCTTACAGTAAAGCCCCCTCAGGACATAATGCAACCTCCGTCTTGTCAGCCTAATCCGCCTAGCAGATGCAGGACAGAGCCGGAGCTGGTACAAGGAAGGAGAAAAAGGGGACAAAAGAAAGCAGCGTTCTTGTTTCTCATTCCATCCCAGCAGCAAAAGTCCTCCAAAACCCCATGACTGAACTGAGTGAATGACTCGAGATTGAGCCAGTCAAGAGCTGTGTGCCCAGTGGACCCTATGAATGAGAATGGGTCATGCTGCTCTATAGCACTGCCTGTATTTGCTTTTCAACAACGTCCATACAGTAATGCAGTCTCAGTGATTGCGTGCGGACTAAAAAAAAGCTCAGCCTAATTTAATTCAAATTTAGTATCTCAAAATGAAAATAAAGGGTTCACAAAATTTGAGAGGGACACCAAATAGTGATACATCTAGAAACAGGCAGTAGTTTGTCATATGATGCAGAGGAGCCAAGCAGCAACAGCTGATGGGTGAATCCAACTCTGAAGTGCTGTAGTTCTTCTATTGACCACCAGATGCAGCTTCTGGAATTTAAGCCAGTACATATTTCATGCATTACGTTTGGGTCCCAATAAATAATTTCACTTTGTTTACTGTATGTCTTGGAATTGATAATGAGAATGATCATTCCATTAAGGACATATTAATACTTGGATTGCTAATATACTTCTTTTTACTGTGCATTTTTACATTGTGTATCCTGCGTTCCTTCAGTGTGTTGTATGTGGACTGTGTGTGCTGACATATGCTGTATGCAGTTATACATTTTGGGCAGCATGTTGACATCTGTAAGAAGTATCACAGATGTGCAAATGACATAATTTATATTGTATGGACCCACCCGGATACTCAGGAAAGTATAATTTGTGCTTAAAGGTACCATGTGAAGTTTCATCATAAACAAACAAAAGTTCTGTTCACATCAGGGCTGGGTGATATAACGAATTGTTTTATTTAAATTTGTAAAATGTCTAAATTGTGAAAATTGAATTATTACAACATGCACAAAAACGTTAGTTTCAGTCAAAAAGTAACATAGATAATAGCTGCTAAATTAGCTGTCTTGAGTCATGATGGACTACTACTGTCCATGGTTTAGGAGACACACATAAGTAACTTCTTATGAAAGAGACCGTAACTGTGGGCTTCACTGAGGCTTAAATTCCAGTAACTGTGGAGGATATCTACTTTATTTGACTGGCTCAGATGGCTGAAGCCTCATATTATCTTCAGTTAAACTTTTGAATGGACTTTTCTCAAAACATGGACTGCCAGGCTAATGTTTACATCTGTTTTGTTAGCTTGGACTAGCCTAGAGCTAACACAACATCAATCCCAAACTAGTGGAGGAGAATACAGAAGCCTACCATTGGGCCCATGTTGTGTCTGTAAGAGATCTCTAGCATTAAATCCAAGCTGCTATCCATTAAGAACATAATAAATGACCTTCTCCAGCTTCAAATGCAGCTAAATGTCCAACTAGCTGCTCTGGAGCCTCCATGGCACGATATACCATGCTCTGTGGAGCCAGCCTGCTGGGATGAACCTCTAAACAACTCCTAGGCTGATGTTGTGAAGGGTAAGAGTAGGATCTCGCTCCATCTCTTTGCTCCAAGCGGCAATGTCAATATCCTGCCTCCTTTAGACTCCTTTGCACCGCTAGCTGAGCTCATTGATAGCCTGGCTCCGACCAGCCATCCCACTGTGCACGACCGGAGGATTGTGCTGCAAGCAAGGAAATGCTCAGTACCCAGTGCTAACTCTGCCAGCTCCCATTCAGTATCCCTGAGGGACAAGCACCCTTGCCTTTCTGGGTAAGCCACAAAAATGACCCCTGATGCCAAGCAAACTGCTCTGGTCTGGGGCTCACAGACTGCCGTGCCTGCAGTGGACACACCTGTCACTGAGAACGATGTTACGAGGAATGCTGTCTCCAGCCTTGATGAGCTCCCGCGAACCTTGCCATCTACAGTAGAGGCTGTGCAGATGGGAAACCAGAGTTTCTCTTAGCTGGGGACTCTATTGTCAAGTTAGGGTTAGGGTGTTGGTTGTGGAATTCCAAATGCTGCAGGCCTGGTGCCAAAACTCATCCCTGTTCTTACTGACCACCCAACTATTGTTGTTCATGTGGGCACAAATGATATTAGACTTATGCAGTCAATTAAGCTCCAACAGGACTATGAGACACTAACTGATACTATTCAGACCCTTTGAAAGCTCTGTATTCTATCAGGTGTGAGTCCCTCTCAGAGGAAAAGTTGTGAGAATTTCAGTTGTCTCTTCAGTACTCACTAATGGCTACTTCTGGACCCAAAAGGTAACTTCCATCCAAACTACAGAGGCACCAGATTACTCACCAAAACCATTGTCCTCCACTTGCAGTCCCTATGATGTATTGGGAGGATAGGTAGCACCAGTAGTATCTTCCACCTCAATGACATACAGACTGTGTCCTTATTCCATCCCACCATGCTTATTCAAGTTGTTTAAGGTAGGAAATCCCATTTTATTACAGAAAACTGTACACAGGTCAGCCAACCATCAAAATCTGACTCAGATTAACAGCTTTCTTTCACAGACTGCAGTCTCAGCTACTGGGCTGAATGAGAAAACTTTAAAACTCAAAAGGAAAGGCTGTGCTGGTCAGTGACCTAATTACAGATCATAAGCTGGACATATTACTTTTAAAGTCTGTGTAAAGGAAAATGAGAGATTTCATTTCAAACACATTATACATGTTAGAAAATAATTGCTGAAAACATGTGAAAAGACTGTAAACTATGTAGTACTGAATACTGGATTGTGGAGTTTGAGTGTTAAACTGTTTTCACCATTTCTATCTGAAATGGTGAAAACAGTTTAACACTCAAACCCCTCTATATAAACACTAGAGCACACATGCTCATCGTTACTATTTTTACACTGGGTCTTACAAACTTTTGCCGGAGACAACTGGGACTCACGTCAGATAATCCACTGTTACTAGTGAATGGGGTCATTTTTGGTCAATGCTAGCGCTAAAGGAATTATTTTAAAAACTCCGTTGATGGGTGGAGCCGCCAGCGGCTTGGCTTCAGCACCGGCTGTTCGGCTGGGAGGACGGGTACAGTCAATGGATGCGACACCGGCAGTGGCTGACACCAGCCGCCAGCTGCCACTTTGGCTTCGGCGCCGGCTGTGCAGCTGGGAGATCCCCGGCCAGAGGGAGAACATTTTCTGGGCAGCACTTCACCAAAAAGCTTGGAATGAGAGGCAGTTGCTCCAAGGGTGACGGCCACAATGAAGTCACTTTTCAGCAGAGAAGTGAGTAACGATACGTGCACTGAATTCCATCGAAAAAAATGACAATTTAACATACCTATGATTGGTGATGGTTCGCTTGTTAACTAGTCATTTAAGTTACATTTTTACTGAAACTAGTCCACATTTACCTACAAAATATGTGCCAAATTAAACAGTGGCTCCTAATGTTACTTTATTTTTAAAATATCATCCATGTTACTTGCCTTACACATACAAACCAGGCCTGTTTTAAATTGTGTATTTTTTTTTACAGGAGTTGGGTATGAATTTTGTTAATTCAGAGAAGAGAATACTGTTTATTTTTCCACAATTTTGAAACCTAACTTTATATACTTGGCGATTGTTTTAATCATTCAAATCTTGCTGGGTGGTTAATAACATTTTTCTGTGGTGTGACAATCTCAGAACACGTATTTATTATTTCATCACACGGACTTTAACTGAAACTTGGCTGGACTCTTACACTAGCAGAGGCATCACCTCCGAATTTTTACGTTTTAGATGTTTTTAGGTCTGATTAGAGAGATGGAGGTGTAGCAGCACTCTTCTCTGATATGTTCTTATGCAGGAAACACACTTTTGGTGAGTTCACTTCATTCAAATATCTTACACTGACACTGAAATGCACAACTCCTGTCTTATTAAACATAGAGTATAGACCGCCAAAAACAATTAGCACTTTTATTAATGAGTTCAATGACCTGTTGTCCCAAACTTTGTTAGATTTTACATTGATTTCTGTGACTTTATCATCCATATAGCTAACACTGGAGACTACTATTCTAGAGAGCTAAACAACCTGCTGGAGGCCTTTGGTTTCTCTCAGCATGTAACTGGACCCACTCATAACCTGGGCCATACTTCTTATTCCTGGGATACCCTCTGCCAAGCCCTCTCCCCTGGATACCCCTCTCCAGATCTCAGCCAATACCCCTGCCTGCCTCAATCTCACCTTGTCTGTTAATTGTCCAAGTAAAAGACTTTTGCCTACCTGCCTGCCCAGCATCTGCATTTGGGTTCTGCCTCAGATTCATGACAGCGCAATCCGGCCAATATGAATCCAGCAGACTTGGATGTAGTCTGCCAGGCAGTTGCTGCCCAGGGAGCTCTTCTCAGCCAGCACAGCCAGACTCTGTAGGATGTCATGGAAGGACTCCACAAGCTTATAGCTAATATGTCCAGCCTCCAGAGCCAGTTAAACCCGTCAGTTCCACTCCTGCTTCTCCCACCCTGGCTACCCCAGCTTCTCCGCCAGTTAGGGAAACATGGGTGCCTGCTCTGTAAAATTATGTTGGTAATTTGGGATTTTGTCGTTCATTCTTAATGCAGTGTGACCTTGTGTTTGTGCAGCAGCCCCTGTCCTATTCCACGGATCGAGCGCGAATCTCCTTCCTCATGGGTCTCCTCCAGGGAAACGCTCTGGGGTGGGCGTCAGTGGTGTGGGAGTTGGAGTCCCTTGTCACCGCATCATACTCAGTTTTCACACTGGAGATACATAAGGTTTTTTTGAGTGTGGCTGAATATGCTATTGAGTTTCATACATTGTCACTTCAAGCAGTGTTCTCTAATGGTCTGAGTGGGTTAATTAAAGATGAACTGGTGTCCCATCCTGAACCCTCTAAACTTGATAAACTTATTTCTTTAGCCATTCATGTGGACAGTCGCCTCCATGAGTGGAGAAGAGGGAGGCTGCTTTCCCAAAAACCCTGAGTAAAGCAGAGGCATGAGTCATTTTCAGGGGCCGAGCCTATGCAGTTGGGCCGCTTCCGCCTTGGTCCAGAGGATTGCTAATGCCACCTTGCCAGTAATAGATGCTTGTATTGTGGCCAGCCTGGTCACTTCTTTGACTCCTGTCCTCTTAGTCCGTTAAATGAGCAGGCTCATTGGGAGAGGTGAGGATCCTAACAAGCCATGCTGCCTTACGTGTGTCTCCCTGCCCTCTGACCCAGTTTCATGCCAAACTAACCTAGAAAGGTCAGTCCACTTAACTGTCAGCATTAATTGACTCAGGAGCAGAGTTTTTCGGATGTTGTGTTGGAGCAGTTAGGTCTTTCCACTGAGTATCTGGATCAGCCAATTACAATTGTGCTATCGACATGTTGCCTGGCACACCTCTTCCCTGCAGATGCCTCTAAAACCTCTCCAAGCCTGAACGGGAAGCTGTGGAGAGATACATCAAGGACTCCTTGGCTGCAGGGATCATCTATATTTCTACTTCACCCAGTGGTGCTGGCTTCTTCTTTGTGGATAAAAAGACAAAACTCTCTGCCCGTGCATCTTAACAATATAACAGTAAAAAACAAATATCATCTGCCTCTTATGAATTCTGCTTTTGATCCTCTTCAAGAAGCCACAGTTTTCACCAAGCTTGACTTCTGCAATACTTACCACTTGGTTCAGATCCGTAAAGAAGATGAATGGACGACAGCCTTCAATACACCCCTGGGCCACTTTGAGTATCCAGTGATGCCATCCGGTCTCACCAACTGCAGTCTTCCAGAATCTGGTAAATGACGACCTTAGGGACATGTTGGATCATTTTGTGTTTGTCTACTTGGATGATATCCTCATTTTTCCAGAAACCCCTCTAAGCATGTCCATTAAGTTTTCCAACAGCTCCTGGATAACCGCCTGTTTGTGAAAGCGGAGAAATGTGAGTTTCACGCCTCATCTGTTTCTTTCCTCGGTTACATCATTGCCAAAGGACAGGTAAAGATGAACCCAGCCAAGATAAAAGCGGTCCTTGAGCGGCCCAACCCAGACGATCATAAGCAACTTAAAAGATTCCTTGGTTTTGCCAATTTCTACAGGAGATTCATTTGTAACTACAGCTGCATTACCACCCCATAAACAGCTCTCATCTCAACCTCCCGACAGTTTCAGTGGTCTCCTGAGGCAGAAGCAGCTTTCCTGGAACTCAAGAACCATTTCACCACTGCACCCATCCTCATGCGGCTGGATCCATCTATGCAGTGTGTAGTCGAAGTGGACGCCTTGAACATCCCTGTACTTTTCACCTTTTCATCGTCTCTCCCCCTGCAGCAAGATATTATGACTGGCGGTGAAACTGGCTTTGGAGGCATTGGCTAGAAGGAGCTGAGCAGCCTTTCTTGGTCTGGACTGATCATAAAAACCTATAGTTAATCCAGTCTGCAAATTGTGTCTGCCAACCCATCCACCTGGGCTGTCCAACTCCCCTGGGTGGAGTATGCCAGTAACACCCTACTGACCTCTGCTACAGGTATGTGCCTTTATGGTTATCAGCCTCACTCTCTCCATCCCAGGAGAAGGACATCCTGGTTCCATTTGTTCAAGCCAACATCTGTCAGCATCACAAGACCTCGCACTGAGACCGTTCAGCTCTGTTGAGAGCCTCTGGCCGGTATCAGCAACAAGCCAACCATCGTTGCACCCCTGCTCCCAACTACTCCCCTGGAGACAAGATATGGCTTTCTACTCAGGATCTGTCTTTGAAGTCTGATGCTAAGAAACTGTCTCCTAGATTTATTGGACCCTTTGTAGTGGAGAAACTTCCCCGTACCTTCCTGATCCACCCATCATTCCATGTGTCCCGCCTCAAACCTGTCTGCTCTAGTCTTCTGAATCTTCCGGCTCCTCCTCCTCCACATTATTGACAACCCTCCTGTTTATTCAGTCTGTCGTCTCCTGGACTCATGCCGCAGTGCCTCGTTGACCGGGAAGGATACAGTCTATCTATCCATCTATCTACCAATCTCTCAATCTATCAATCAATCTATCTATCTACCCACCCCCCTTTTCTCTCTCTTTCCATCCTTTAGGGTACATTCAAGGTTTACAGCAACATGCTTGAGGAGGGTGCCATAAGATACATTCATGGGCATTTTTGGCAGTTATGTTACTTGTCAACTTGTTTGATAAAATAAAATTCCTATGACAGACACTGATGGTGTCATTTATAACTGATAACGTAGCACATGTATGGATGTCATGGGGGTAGGCATGCAGTAATGCAGGGGTTGGGAGGGAATGCCATGGGAAAAAAATCACTTATTGTTACTTTGCTTGGATGTTTGAGCTTCACTGTGCAGAGTGAAGTACAATATGTGCAAAGTTTGACACTAGTAGGCTTTTTTCACATTTATCTGCTAAGTGTGTTTCCACATCACACTTAGCAGATGGCAAACTTTTGAAATGAAGATAGATTCTGGATTTTTCCATGAGGGACAAGATGTAATTTTAGGAAATATGTGAGTAATTGAACTTTTTTGTGGAAAAAACATAGACAAATTCTTCAAAACAGTATTTTTTATATATCCTAAATTATGTCTGGAGGGGATCTTTAATGAATAAAACATACACTGTGCACTTGACAATAATTTTGGTAGTTTGCAATCTAAAAATTGTTTTTCATGTTCAATAAAATGAATCATTTGTGTTCACTCTAAATATCAAAGGCAAATCATTACAACTAGAATTTCAGTTTTATGCTGACCACAAAAAATGTTTTAAATTCTGTGTTACATTTAGTAAGTGTATGCTCAATTTAACAAACAAGCTAATGTTATATTAGTAAAGGGAAAGGCCACTCTTATTTTTATTAAATATATGTGGTTTTGCATTACTAATCAAACATTTGCTAGTTCTGGCAATATGGCTACAAGGTCGGTCATAGGCAGATATTGGGGTAGCTCTGGCAGAATACTGGGTCAGTCATTACTTTTTACAGGCTGTCAACCAGCTTACATATGGGCCAGTTCTGGCAAAGCCACCTCCGGATTTGGGCCAATTAGTATGAGCCAGTTGTGGCAGTTTTGTTGGAGTGATTGCAGCCCAATGGTGGCAGTGACAGTTAGGTTTTGACACCCAGACTCGGGCCAGTATAGGCTAGGTCTGCCATTTTTGTTGGGGTGATTGTGGCCCTATGCTGGCAATGCTGGTTCAGTTTCAGCAGCCAGACTTGGCCCAGTGTACTTGGGCCGATTCTGGGGTGTCATTCAAACCGGGTATGGCATGAGTCTGGCAGCCGCACTCGGGTTGAGTTATTTCTTCTGGCCTGCTGGATTTGGGCCATTATAGGACCAGACCATTTTGGATACCTGGGTATATTTCCCAGTTCACCAATAACCTGAGGCCTATTAACACAGTGTCAGAATCAAGGATACTGGACTGAAGGACTGGATGTCTAGACATTTTTACAGTTAAACAGTCACAAGATGGAAATCCTGGTTAACTGGTCAAAGGCTAACAGACCAGAAATTTTTAAATTGTCACATCTGTCTCTGGAAAGTGACACACAGGTCAGAAACCTTGATGTAATCCTGGTCGCTGACCTCACTTTCCAGAGCCACATTAACAGCATAATTAATACCGGTTTTATCATTTAATAAATATTGCAAAGGTAAGGAGCTTTTTATCCCAGGAGGACGCTGAAAAACTCATCTATACTTTTATTTCTAGTCGTCCAGACTACTGTAACGCGGTGCTCATAGGAATACCTAAAAAGCATCTTGATCGACCGCAGCTACTCCAGAATGCAGCTGCTAGAGTTTTAACTAGAAAAAGGGAAGACAATCATATAACACCTGTGCTGAAGTCGTTACACTGGCTTCCAGTAAATTTTAGAATTGATTTTAAAATTTTAACACTTGTTTTTAAGGCCCTACATGGTCTGGCACCCCAATATCTCTTTGACATGCTTGTGAGCTATGAACCAGCTAGACCCCTCAGGTCATCTGGAACAGGTCCTCTGGTTATTGCCCAGTTATTCTCCACGTGGTATTCTCCACCAAAATTGGTGAAACTGCTTTTATCTTTATGCTAAACTGAAAACATTCCTTTTTAGCTGTGCTTTTCAGTAGTCTGGTGTGTTGGTCTTATTTTGTTTTATTTTATTCCTACTTTTTTAATGGTTTTAATTCACCCTTATTATTTTTTACTGGTCGGTCGCTGCTCTTTTTTTTTTTTTAACTCACATGTATTATTTATGTGTTTGTTTTAACTGTGTTAACTTACGTGTAATGTCTTGTACACTATCTACATAGTTTTTGTGGTTGCAACTTCCATGGTAGCTCATGCTCTGTGATGCACATTGTGCTTTCACCTGGAATGAAATATACTATATAAATAAGTTTTGCTTGCTTGCTTACATGTTAAGCTGTTGCAGTTTACAGGACTGTGATGATTCCAGGTGGCTATAGTTGTCTCTGGATATTGCATGGTGAATTTAAGAGTCACAGCTAAAGGAGGGACTGAAGCATTTCATTTGTAGATGAAATATTCTTTCTGGTTACGAGAGTTGAAGTGCTTTGTTTCTACTTGCTTCAGTCTGCCCCTGCTGTGTAGCTGGGTAGCTAATGCTAGCTAGCAGCAGTCTTCAGATGTCAGGCTGATGTCAAGGATCACATACAGGAGCAGATTAATTAGTGGACTTCTCTGCTCTTTCTATGCTGATAATCATAATTAAGGTGGATGTCCATGCTCTAATTAGATGAAGCATCTGGTAAGAAAAAAAAATCAAATCATGAATCAACTCCAAGCTTGAAAAAAGTAAAGACTCGATTATTTTTGCCATATCGCCCAGCTCTAGTTTACACTCAGTGTTTCTTATCACAATGCATTGGGGCTGTTGCTCTTTCATTAGCTTAGCTGCAATTTGAGGCTTAGGATGCATTTGTCTGGAACAAAATCACATGGTCCTCAGAGGCTGAACTGGGCTACACCTGCAGTTCAGTATAAACCCAGTGGCTGTGTCCTGTAGAGGTTATTGTATCTGAGGTTTATACTGCAGAAATGGTTTAAAAGAGATTTAAGGGAAGGTCTTTATTCCTCTGACCTTAAGTCAGAATATGGTGTTAGAGAAGCAGCAACAACTGGGAGTCAAATATCAAATATGTCCTAAACCAGAAAATAATAAATAATAATTGTCAAACACTACAATATACAATGATATATACACTATAAAACAACAACAATTGAGAACTTGCCTAAATTGTAAAAATGACTGGACATGGAACTTTGAACAACATTCGGTTGCCAGACCTGAGGGGCCTTGAGGCAGAATAAGGTTTTAAAAGATCACAAATTATAACAGAGGCCAAACCATGGAGGGTTTAAAACATAACTTAAAGAATCTTGAACTGAACTCTACAGGGAGCCAGTGTGATCCATCCAAGGGGTGCAGAGATATGGTCTCTGTGTTAAGTGTTAGCAAGAAGCCTAGTTCTGCTGCATGCTGGCAATAACCAGGACAAAAAGATAAAATATTTTAGCCTGTTGATTTCTAAAAAGACAATTTGACGAGTGAGAGAGTGTTGAGCTCACACTCGTCACAGCCCAGTGAATCTGAACAAACTACAACAACAATGACAAAAAGCTCTGAAGAGAAACAAATAGTTTGTCATCGCTGCCACGTTTTCTGATATGAATTTAGCTTAGAGACCTCCTCGAGCCATGTTTAGTTATGTTTACGTTCAATCTGAAGTCCTCAAGAAAGATCCTGATGTTATCCAGGAATATCTCTGCTCTCACCTCTAGTGGGCATACTTTTTTCTCTTCCCGGTACACATAAAGTAGTGAACTATAATATATGAACAATGTTGTATGCATTGTTCATATCATTAGGAACATTTTTGTTTTATCCATAAACAATTCTCAGCCTTGTCAAAAAGTCCAACTTATGGTTAAGGAATACAATTTTGCAAAAGTTTGTGATACTGAGTTTAAAAAAACACAACAGTAATGTGTACTGCCCTCTATAGCATGTTTTGCAATGTTAAGGAAAAGTGTAAGAGATGTATAAATTGAGTGACTTTGCATGAATGTGACCTTTTTGTGCAGCTTTGATTTATATAGGCTGGTTGCTGTGCCACTCCTTGCCTTGGCAGTAGCACCCTGCATGGTACTGCTCTGCTGGTGTGAAACCAAGAGAATAGCCTTTGTCAAGGTGTACTCGCTTCAATTCTCACTCATCTCCCCTGGCATAGGGGTGTTAAATTATATGCTCCAGAGGATTCCACATTCATATTTTTACAAGACCCAGGTTATTAGGCAAACAGGCTCTGCACATGTCCCCTGCTATGACAGTTTTTGCAGTCAAGGATTTCGACCTTTATTTCCATCCATGTACCGCCTGCACTCCCCTTCGCACCCCTTGCGAAACACACATACGCACGCACACACGACCACATGTACAACCTCTACCACCCCTCACCAATTCCCGCTCCCTCTCTCTCTAACTAGGCGAGAGCCTCTAAGTCTGCAGAGGGTGTGATCACAGCATAGTCGCTCTGGGTGTAAGACTCCAGGCAGAACGGCTGTGGATCCGAACCTCCCAATCTACTCCGTGGATTGACAGCACCCCTCAGCCCCCTCACCTCTCACTTTGCAGCTTTATTTATAGTTCCTACTGTGTTTCTGATGACCATTTGTTCCTGAAGAGGAGACAAATTACAAATGTGAGCTTCGCCTTTGTACTTTGAAAATGCCTTTTTCATAACCAAAAACGGGCCTGATGAAAAGACCAAGGAACATCAAAGTGGTTCGCCCTCCGACAGAAAGGTTAAAAGTTGAGCTTCAACACTGATTCTCTCGCATTCTTCCCGGCTCGATTCTCATTAGCCACTCATTTTAATCAGATGCACCATCAATTAGTATGACTTTTCTGTGTGTTTGATGCTTAAAAGTTGGATCTCAAGGACGCAGAACTTCCTGCGGACTCAGACAGGAGGCAGAGCTAGTGAAGCATCCAGTGCCTGCTGCACTCACGGCAGTGTTTTATATCGCCACCACAGAGGAAGTGGTTAATTGTGAGACAGCCAGGGGGTCAAGCCTGCAGGACAGAGAACACGTATGTTTGAGTGTGTTTTTGAGGGGTTGCATGTACGAACATCTTAGACACAGGAAATAGGACCAGTATCAGTTGAAATTAGACCATTTTTTGGATTATGAAATTTTGCGGTAAATACTGTGAATCTTTGGTGATCTTCCCTTAAAAGTCAGTCAGATATGAGGAGTGAGAAAAGCCTAAAATATGAACTTAAATTCAGCAATCCCTCTGGTCTTCACACACACAGGAGCTCAGCCATAATATGTCTTAAATATGGGAAGTGTTATACTGTGAATAGATATTGTCCATATGGGGACTTGCAGGGTCAGCTTCATGTTGCCAGTATGCCAACAGCTGAGACATCCACACATGCATTATCTAATATGGCTTTTACATTGTGATATGTGAGCTAAAATAGAATATGGACATTTAGTGACAACCAAAATCTGTTTTTCAATGCAGCTCTATAATTTCCATAGTTTTGCTAATTTACTAAATGTGTTACTATTTCAAGCTTAATGAAATTTAAATCAAATGTATGCCTTTTAGAAAGTGCCTACACATTATATTTCCCACTTACACATAAATCATCACCACATCAATGCAAAAAAAGATACATACTTAACAAAATGTCTCTTGAATCTCTAAATTTAACCAAGGACCAAGATGTATGAAATGTGTGTTTTCCACAGAAAATAGTGTAAACAATTAAGTTTGAAGAATCGCCAGGACAGAATCCAGGCTTTATTATCAGAATAAAGCACATACATACATACACAGAGATTTATGGCAGAGATTAGCTGTAGGAGAATGATAAGAAGACGTCAGACTCGGGCAGACAGACCAGAGCAATGAGGATACAGCAGGTCAGAGGAAAATGACACCCAGTCTATCACTGTCTGCCTCAACAGTGCTGAGGAAGAAAAGGGAATGATATGATAGAGAGGACGGAGAGCAGACAAAGCCAACATCAAAGTTAATGGAAGGTGTACACTGACAAAGGGGGCCAGTGATGTTCTGTTTTAAATGTTAAATATTGGCTGGTTAGTGTTATTCTTGTCTGACATGATAGAACATGCAGTTTGATATATATATTTGTGTGTGTGTGTGTGTGTGTGTGTGTATGTATGTATATTGATTCTTAGGAAAATGCTACAATGGTACTTATCAGTAATAAAATTAATGATGCAAGTGTAATTTTGTTTGGTTTCATTATGGCAGAGATAACACTGAGGGGAATCGTGTCTAAGAAATTTAAAATACAGTCAAATTCAAATGATGGAAAGAAATAAAAGTGTTTCACCAATGAAAAAAGAGAAGTTTGCCATTTGTAGAGCCTCAGTGTGCTTTAAAAGAACTAGCAAACATGTTTATGTCTGTTCAGAATGGCACTTGCACTTGCTTTGAAGCATACTGAAGACTTAACACCGACAGACATAGGAAGCATTTGCTTTGCAGAATTTGCAAGATGATTATAAATAAATAGCATCTTGAATTGTATGAAAAACATTATTAGAAACTGTAAGAATTTCACATGTTACCCAGGAGGATTTAATGGAGATAAATTCTAACAAAAATAACTTCATGGGGCAGAATTGAAGTTTATTGTTGGAGTAACAAATAACTTTTAGTGAAAACATGAGTAGGCACCAATAAAGTTTAATTGAAAAGTTGTATATTTTTTGATGTATAGATTACATACAACCTTTCATTCAACTGCCAACAGCGTTTGAACATGTAGCAAGTTCTCCAGGATTGGCTGGACATATTTCTGAGATACTGTTTAAAGATCTCCTCCCTTTTGAGACGTATCAAAAACAAAAGTTTAACTGCTTGAAACAAGATGTTTCCTACTTCACTCTCACTCTCTCTTCATTTTCAGTGTATGTGCACTGGTGTAATCTGCATACTGTTCCAAAGTTATTGGTATCAGTTTTCAAAACTAGCTGAGACTATAGTGAAGTTTAATTCGGGATTGCTCACCCACAGTGATGGAGGGGGCTCATAGGCTCATAAGGTGATGGAGGCAGAAGGAGCCTGACAGAGGTGTTGGAAAAGGTATCTGCTGGTGAAAGGCAGGTAGCCGAGCAGAATCGAAAGAGTTAACACTCAGCTGTGGTTAATCTCCTCAGGGGGACTTTGGGGCAATATCCAGTTAGACTGGAATGTGAATGTGTGTGATTCTGACCAGGGGCTGGCACAACTGTCTCTCACTCCTCCTGCAGAGAGCCTATGGTCGCTCCTCTCAGCAGTGTTATTTCTCCCCAGCACCCTATTAAAACTGCTCACAACACATGGAGCTGGCTTCGACCATGGTAGACAAGCAACTCCCTAGAGCCTAACCACTGACGCTAGAATCCAAACCACACAACCTCGGAGTACAAAAGCGTTGTACTGAAGAATTAACTCTGCTTTTCACAGATGTTGGAAAGTCAGAGATTTCAACTTTAAAAGAGGAAAAATCCAATGAGTCAGAATTGCAAAAAGGAAACCCAGACAAGATGTGTCCAATCAATCGAAAGATGCCTGAGATGCTTCTGAGACCCTGTTGACACATAAACATGGTTATATGTTCTGGTCATGGTTATATGACCACAATTACTTCAAACATGTTAACAGTTTATGAAATACACTTTTTTAGCCTTACATAGACACATCTCCTAAAATATGCTCACTTAGTGTGACAGTGTCTAAATAAACACAATATAGTTGTCAACTTGTTAACTATTAACTGAAATTGGAGAATAACAGTAGCTAGAAAACATTAGCTATAGTAGAGTAGTGTGCCTTGGAGTTGTCTTAAAGATAAAAGCTTATACAAAGATGTTTGGGGGCTGGTGTTCTTCAATGTTAAGTGTCACTGCCAGTCAAACTTACAATAGTTGTGGAGAGGGGGGGGTTCCCACAATGTGCCACACCTTCCCCAAGATGGTGGTGACTCTCAAATCAAGGTTTCGAAATATCCTTAGGAATGATATCAGATGGTGTGTATTATATCTGTAATATAGTTTTTATGCAATCGGACAGTGTTTCCCTGTTGAGCTGCGGTGGAAGTATAGTAACATAAAGAGGAACTTTGGCACTAAAAGGACTGTAACGTTGAAAGATACCTACTTGATTTGACTCATTTGAACGACTGAAGCTTCATATTAGCTTCAGATAAACTTTAAATGCATTTTTGCACAGGAGGAGGACTGTGGATTTTGTCCCCCATCACTTCCATTGTGAGTACATTCTGATCATAATATTCTAATGGTCAGTATGAACAGGAGGAATAATTACAGCATGAAACACGTTTGTTTTCATTTGGGCTCCTGACTGTTGTTTTAAGACAGACTTGAACAATGTAACATTCAGCACGTGTGGTGTGGCACTCTTTTCTTTCTGTTTGTTTAGCCATGGCAGCTAGCACTTCTTGCGCTAGGTACCCAATTTTCCTTTTATAATGATAAAAAAAAACAAACTTTAAAAGCAAAACATAAACCTTTTCTTTGTCAGCATGTTTTTCCCAGTAAAATTGACCTCGAACAAGTCTGCTCTGCTGTAAGTTAGAATGGTGCTATGAAGGAAATCTATGAGTTTTGCTACAGCTTCAGCATTTTCATGAGGAGTCGAAACAAGTACAGGCAATATATCAGGATTGCTCTGAAGAAATGTAAGCAATTTTAAAATGGCCCTGTGTCTGAAATGTGGTGTTTTTACATGGCGGTTAAGGGGTTTACTCCCCGTGGGTTCCTCTCAGTAAACTTCAGGGGGTGTGTCTCCATTTCCGTTGTGAATTATGCTAACTTCAGCAGATGGTAGTAATTTCCCGAAACCTGCTCTTTGTGTTAAAGGGAGAGCTAATACTGTATTGGTATTTTTGTTAAATGCCACAAGTAGACCTTAATGCACTAATCATTTAAAGCTTTAAAGAGAAGGCTAAAGGTTCATCACTTGGTGAAGGAGGAGAAAAATAGTGCTAGCTTAATATTTGAGCCTTTATGAAAATACTGCAAGGCTGAACCACAGTTTAATATTCACAAGTTTGATTTTGTAAATTTGCAGTTTTACTATTTGTTAAATGGGTGCAACAAGGCACTTAACACTGCCAAGGTGAGGGTTTACAATGTGAATGTGGCCACCCATGCTACAAATGAATGCAGATATGCAATATGTATTTATTAATTCACTACATGAAACCAACAGTAGACATCAGTATCAAACTACTAAGTCTTGTTTTCATGCCTCCTACTCTACGAAGCCATGAATCCCCGGGGTTTGTTTCCCCCCTTGTACAAGCATGTGGAGTGTTATGTGGAGCGATGCGCAGTACAGAAAGCATTCCCCTGCAGTTTACTGTGGGCTTGGCTGGGTATGGCAGATGTCTGCAACACTGCTCTGCTCCGAGTTGAGGGCTCCATTTCAAAGGCCTGTTTACTGGCAAGCCTTAATAGGAAGTGATCTTAAAGTGTTCCTTTAAACATGTCGGAGGCTAATGGTTTAATTTGCTCTGGGTATTGCTCTGTCTAATGAGATTTAGCATGCGCTCCCAACTGCACTGCTCACAACATTCATCTTTTGGAAAGACAGACATAATTTCCTCTGTTCATTCATAACGCTGTATGTCTTTTAATTTGTCACATCGTGGGTTTCTTTTTTTCCTCATTGCTGCACCAGACTTGATTTTCCTTATGAAATCAGTGTTCTTCTACTGTGCTGCTGATTTGTTTTGTATTCTTTTGATTGGACAGTAGTACATGTGTGGGGTCTGCCTATGAGCATGTATGTTTGAATATGTTAAATATTAGACATACAAAGAGTTAACACCAGGTATCATCATAATGTAGCGCTTAGCAACATATTAGTGAGTTGCAAGCCCTGCAAATCGTGCCGTTAATTAGCTTGAGCATGTAAGAGTTTGTGCGTGTGTGTTGCTGAATGCACATGTATATACACACACTGCAGCAGAGCGAGGTGCAGGACTGAACAGTGATGGATTGGGTCCCACAGGCCTCTGGTGTGTTCATTTCCAGAGTCCAGCTGGTGGCTCAGGTCATCCCAGGGATCAAAGGCTACGACTGGATCACAGCAGCATCCCTCCCTCTCGTCCGGGGACTTACACCCCCCCCCCACCTCCCCACACCCTCACCCAGATGAAGACAGATAGAAAGTTATGTTCTCCTGTTTGACAGCTTCTTCATTCACTACTTCCTGATTGAAGATGCCCTCCTGTACTCTCAGCCAGAGGCAAGATATTTCTCTGTCATTTCAATTTGATTTGTTGCTCATGTTATGATGATGATTTCAAATCAAATTCTCCTCAGAGACTGACCATTATCTGGTTGCTGCAAATCTGGAACCTTTTGGGATGTTCCCTTTCAAAGCTCGCTATATCACCAGAGTACTTACCTTTAATTTAATGGAAACCCAATGCTAAGCGCTAACTCTGTGTATTATATTACATTTTTTTAAACATTTCTCTTACATTCAATTTGCAAAAAAGTTATACTTCTATTGTAGTAAATACTACAAACAGAGCATATTCATCGCAGAGAGATTTTATCTCAGTGATGCTTTATTTTATAGGTCCTTTCATTTTATTGTAATTTCCTGGACATTTTCTGGGTAATCTGCAGGTATTTCATTGTAATTTTTTAGGCCATTTTACAGTTTACATTTTAGTGCAATTTGGTACAAATTATAAGAAGAAACTTTTTTCTTTAACTGATAGAAAATACATTTTTAGTGTATAATTTTATATGTCAAAGTCTGTATTAGTATATTGTTTCTTAAACTCTATACTGAGCACAATATAAGAACAAATGACATAATCCTTTCAAAGGAATGTCCAGAGAATTAATAGTTACACAGCAGCTACTTTTAGGCAATTATTGAAAAAAAAAAAAAATCTAATATGCTTATCTTGGGTTTAGCACACAAAACTACACACTGAAACAAATAGCCTATAATGAGTGGGCACTTACCAACTAGATCAATTTAATACTTTTTTCTGTTTTTTCTTATAATTTGTACCAAATTGTTCTGCCCTCTCTGTAAAATGTCCTAAAATATTAACTATTAAACACCTGCAAATTACTCACAACATTCCCAGGAAATCAGTATAAAATTAGAGGACCTGTAAAGTAAAGCACTATCTTTATCTACAACACAAAACTGGCAGACTTGACTTGATATTACGATGTTTGGGTCAAATTGACCCATTTCAAATTTTAACTAAAAGAAAACTGATACAAAGATACAATTTTTCAACCTGAAACTTCATGGGCTTGGCTTATTTTCTGTGAAGAACATGTAAAAGACAAAATAAATCGCTGCGTACACATGCTACAATCCCCTGCACATTTATGTCCTTCATACAATGTTTGGGTCAAATTGACCCTCATACACACACACACACATACACACACACACACACACATGTTAAGTTCCATATTGGATTGTCTCATGTTGATGGAACCAATAAAGAAAATGAAATGACTAAAACAATCTAAGTTTGGTTCTCGTGTTTTTATTGTTGTTCATCACCTGTATTTGCTTTACGGCTTTGATTATAGTAAGATAAAGGTGAAAATCAATTGAAAATATCAGTTCAAAATAAAAGCATCAATGAAAACATAAGCATGATAAATTATAACTTTATCACAAAAAATGAATGACACTTCCATTATTAAATGTGACCTCGCAGAGATTAATTGTAACCATTAATCATATATGTTATCTACATTTTTTGGAATTGAGACAGACAATATATGTCAATGAGTTTTTATATAAATTTTTATTTCTGTATTGCTTTTAAAACCCCAATAATATCCCGAGTCAATTTGATCCGAACAGTACCAAGGGTCCAAAAAGTAAACATAATACAAGAATTAAGTAACAAAACCTGATTCACACATTGAAAATCCAGCTCTAGAACAACACCTCGCTCAACATTATGCTGTGTGTTTAAATGTATTATGAAAACTGGATACTGGACCACAGCCTGGCCTCTAGACTTAAAATTTGGATAATTTTATATTTTAGGTCCTAACTTGCAAAAAGTGGACTTTGGACTTTGCTGCAGGAGACCGCCGTTTGCTTCCCACTTCCAACTGCAAGTGTCACGTTTCCAATCACATGTTGGGACAGTTTTTTAAAAAACGTAACTATGAATGTCATGATGTTTACTGTTGCTATGATGACAAAGGTTGCCTAACTTTAAGGCAGTAGCAACTTTAACCCACACCATGTTTAAAGTGATCATTTTAACCCAAACCTTAACCTAACCAGACCTTTACCACAACATTGTCACTGGGGTTTAGGTTAGCTGGCATTAGGGGTGCGCCCGAATACAAATACGTTATTCAGCAAAGCACAAATAGTGGGGGTTTTTTTTATGAATATTTGTTTCATACAAATATTTTTAAAATTATTTGTTTTTGGGAAGAAAAAAACAAAACGTCAGATACCAGCAAGCAGGTCAGTTATAGTCGCTATCTCAGTGTCTCTCCTCTGCCCCACTGTTACGTCTATCTGCAGGTCTCAATGAGGGGAGTCACATCCACCTGCTACATGACGCATATTTCTTAATTTGGACATCACTTTAATTTTCATCTTTAATTTTCTAAAATTATAAGCGTGATAAAAACAAAAACAAAAACAGGATTTTTAAGCCTCTTTCCACTTTTATTTGAATACAAATACAAATAATTTTGCTGCCTCAACATATACAGATACAAATACAAATACTGGGCCCTCTGCACATCCCTAGCTGATATATACCGGCTTTTTGCCAGTATCACGTGTAGATGAAAATTTCAACAGCCAAAATGTCTGGTGGGAAATATGCAGATTGCCAAATAAATATTTAAATAAATAAATTCATTAATAGCCTAATATTGTGTGACCTATAAGATATTTTGCTAAGACAACTTAAATATAAACTAAATAAATATAAACTTCTATTATGCAAAAGTTTGGTTTTGCTTCTGCTGTTCAGACACTGAGAGAATCACACGTGGCACGAGATTCAAAAGCTGCATACTCCAGCAACAACCCTGCACTTTGGCTTGACAGCAGTTAACATGACTGTTTTCTCTCAGGTAACGTTACATCCAGCATTGGCACAGTGGAACAAACGGATCAGCCCAGAGCTCCACGCTTAAATAACATGTTATTGATCAGTAGAAGGTCTAACTTTTCCCTGGCCTCGGTGAGAGGCGGGTTCGGGGAGACCGCTGCATGTGGAGGTGGTGGCAGAGCAGCAGCTGCCTGCATGGCTGCATTTAATTAACAACAGCAAGGCTATTTATTTTATGTTATTGATGTAGCCTATATGCTCAGTTCACAAAGTTTGTAAAGAGTTCATTCTGCTGACTAAAATACATTTTTGGGATCATAGCGTTTGTGTTTTATCGCTGTTTAAATGTAGGCTGTTATATGGCTATTTAAACATATGTCTGGTAGTTGTTCTATATGGCTGGAATTCTGGAATATTAACGGCCATATTGGCCATAAAAAAAAAGTCTAACACAAACCCTGGTTGTCACACCATAAAACATTATTATTTTTTACAATAGAGGCAGATAGAGGCGGCATATTAGAAATCCCTCCTATGAGTCGTTGTGGAGTGCATGGTCAAACAACTTATTTGGTCATTTAATTTGGAGGACTTGTTGATTTATGGGCATGTTTGGTCAACACAGTGTGTTGCTGGACTGCAAATGTGGATCCAGGATCAATCTCTTTATTGAATAATTCTGTAATGCAATGCAATGAAACAATGCCACCTGAGATGCCAATACATGGCTCATCATTATTATACTAAAATCTATATTAATCCCATTTTTAGATTCCCATAGGGCTAATAATGCAAAACCACTTGCATGTTCCTCTAAGATTACTTGCTGTTTAGTTTCAGAACAGCTGGGAGTTCTCATTGTCTTACTTCTGAAATAATGCAATGCTAACTATCACTCAACTCACTGCAGCCACACACAGATTATTTAGATGTCTACTTTTAGATCACTAAATGAGTAAGTTACCATTAATGAGCCAGTCTCCAGTCACCTTAATATTCATTCCACTCATTTTTATTGGGTATATTCATTCAAGCAAACAATCATCTAATGTCTAATGTCTAATGGAATATATAAATTAGGCTTATATGACCATTAAGCATAGTGTCTGCTGAAGTACAAGGAAAGCAGACCAATGTGGTCCACTCTGAAGCACATCCAATCGTATATTTACATCCAGAGATTTAATTAAAGAACTTCATGGGACTTAACAGTCCTCCTCAGGAACTTTCCCATCAGTCCTTTGCTTTCTCTAAGTCTGGTTCCCATCTTACCAAGTGGAGTATGTGAGGGGTTAGATGTTGGGGATAAGCTCTTCTGGGTAAAACTCCATGAAATGGAGCAATGGGATTACGGGGTCCATGTACAGGTCTCAAGCAATCCTCTCTGAAACGGATTGCCCTTATTCACGTCCGCTTTTCATCTCTTTGTGTTTTGTTATTTTTCTCCCAAATCCATTGGTTTAGATTATTGCTTATCAATAGAGAAGGTTTAGACTGATAAACAGTGGTGGTCTATAGCAGAAAAGCGCATGTGCACATGGATGGCAGATTTTATTAACAATTATATTTGCACCAGTTTTCAAAATCAATCCAAAAGTCTTGGTTTTAGCCAAAAACTCATCCATTGAACTGAAATAATCTGTGATCACGTAGATGAAGTTTATACAGATTTAGTGCACATCATCATTGTATTTCCTGTAGCCTGTGTGGTTTTAAGCTACAGGAAAGCAGAAAAATAATGTGTCCATCGAGGGTTATTGTAGGTCAGCATGTTCAGCGACAGCATTCATGATGTCCTGCAGCAGAAGTCATGAGACACCTCTTGTGAACCACTAGATGTTAAAAAAAACAAAATTGAATATAATCCAATCCATGATGCATGATGGTATTTTCAAAATTTGAATATTTTTACAGCTGATGTCAAAGGTATGGAGAATAATCCTGATGACAACAATAGTGATGGATGAGGTCGGTTCTACAGGTAATCGATGCATAATGTGGAACAGAAGAAGTTCATTTTAGTATAATGTTAAGCAATGATCTAAAGATGAGGTACATGGTTACATGCACACAACCAAATCTGAAATATTTCAGTGATTGTGTTAGTGTTAGTGTAAGGCTCTTTCTTTTTATAGTAAAATGACTCAACCACTACTAATATTGAACCTTCACTGGTGTTGTGTATGTGTATATGCATGGATTTTATACCTGTAATTAACTCAGATCACTTTGTAGAGATCTTTCAAAGGTCTGTCAAAAAAATCATATTAAATCCTCTTTGATTCATTGTTTTAAGACAACAAAACATGACAAATTGTAAAAGTGGTGAATACTTTTTACAGGCACTGTATATCAGTATACAGTACATATAACAAATATAACACTGAATGGGGACATTTTGCATGATGAGAACTTTTACTTTTAATACTTGAAGTTTATTTTTCCACTAATACTTTTAAACTTAGTTATCTCAAGTTTTTAATGCAGGACTTTTACTTTTAACATAGTATTTTTTATGTTGTGGTATTGCTACTTTTACTTAAGTAAAATAACTCAATACTTCCACCACTGCTATTGGGTATTTCTTACAGTATGTGGTGTATACATACATCGGTTGTAGTTGTGTTGCGTAATCACTCAGCCCTACCTGCAGAGGTGACCTTCGTAGGAGTCATGCTGGTAAGTGATAGCTTTTTTATTTGCTATATACTTCATTTCAAGGCATTATATTAATGTAGCACCAAGTCAATCAATACATAAAATCGGGTCTTAGCTCATACAGTACTCTGCAGAATATTTCAAACCAAAAACCTGCGCATCTGCCTGTGTCTGCAACGTATTGTTTTTTTGTTTTTGTTTTTTTTTACATTTTTTTAAAGGACAGTTGTGATGTTCTTGTTCATTGATTACCCTCTTACAGTACAAGTAGACAAATTACCAAGGATCACAAAAACTAGCCAATGCTACAGGTCCTAGTGGCCCGTAGCTGTTGATAGTAAGAAAAAATTCAAAACTAATTGTACAAACGATGGTAAAACGGCTCTGGGAACAAGTCAAGTCAAGACAGTTTTTATTTGTGTAGCCACATATCACAAATCAGAAATTTGCCTCAGGAGACTTTACAATCTGTACAGCAGTACAACATCCTCTGTCCTTAGACCCTCAACTCGAATAAATAAAAACTGCCTATAAAAAACCCTTTAACTGGGAAAAAATGGAAGAAACCTCAGAAATACAGACAGATGTCCAATAGATGTTGTGTGTACAGAATAGACCAAGAAAGCAAAAAACTTAAGTCTGTATTCTCCTGTGTTTTGAATTGTGCACTAACACGTTTGAAAAATTATAACATGGTGGATTTGTGACTTTGGTGCTGATGGAACCTGTTGTCTGACTACAGCTCACAGTTGGAAGACTTACTAGTCCCACAACAGCGGGGCGACTGACTGACTGACTGACTGACTGACTGACTGACTGGCTACCGACTGACTGATTGATCGCCATCAGTCGCTTCGGCTGAGTGTCGCCACTTCCTGTATACGTCATTTCAAATAAAGGCCCTCTAGCATTTCATGCATGGTCCAATCATATACTAGGTTTTGTCTTGTTGGACTTGGGATAGTAGGAGCCTGCAAGATGAAAGCTACATTACACTTGCTTGCTTTGAAACTGGAATTTGACAGGTTGCAGGTTGATTGACCTCCTGCTGGTAGTTAATGATAGTATTAAATACACTTACAGTAGTAGCAATCTGGACTTATCATGAGTGGTAAATACATTAATTTCTTGAATTAACTGCCAAATATCCACAATATGTAGTGTCAACATTATACATAGTGTATATACTTTATTACTGGGACATGTGTTAGATGTAAAGAACAGTTCATTAATAAATTAACTGGCTGGCTTCCCTGATTCGTTGTTTAGTTGTTGAGAAATAATTCAGGCATTAATATTAAATTATTGCCAATGATTTTTTAACAAACTGTACATTCTAACTCAAATGTATCACAGAAACCTTTCTGCACCCAGCCAGGTAAATCAAGTCCAGTTTGAATATTTGCGGGGCCACTGCTGCAGTTTTTGACCGAGGTCCTGGTCTCCTAATGTTAAGCAGTCGTTTCTGTCAGGAGGAGACGATGTAGAACTCATCCTATCACAACCCTCTTCACAGCATGGTGCACAAACAATCTCCAAACCAAACTAGCCCTTCTCCCTCTCTCCCCTGCTATCTTTAAATTGAAATATTGTGATTATTCCCCTGGTTCAGGAGAGGCTAGCTGTAATCGCCAGACAAATGATGTGGAAAAGCAATAAAAAGCTGCTCCCGGGAGACTCTTCTAGCTGGCCAAGTGACACGGGCCATGAGGGATATGAGCTGCCGATGTGTCTATGGAGAGTGATCCAAGTTGTAGCAAAGCACTGCCTCAGAGCCAGAGATCCGCACTGCTTAAAGGGGATTTGACTAAACAAATGGCAGCATATGGTAGATGAGAGAGAGGAGGCGAGTGGAGAAAGGGAGAGGTGGCATTGTTTTCAGAGAGAAAGGAAGGGTTGGGGAGGTGGTGGTGGTGGGGGGGGGTGGCGTTGGGAGGGGGGGGTCCCGTGTCTCTCCTCCCCTCTTCAATCTTTCATTATGTTGTCACACTCTAGCTGCGTGCTTCCAGTAACACTTTAATTAGCCTCCATGAGTTTAATTGTGCGTGTATGTCTGCCAGCTTGTTTTGCTGCGTAAATCTGTCTTGTTTGTTTTTTCCCACTCTGTGTATCACTGCTGCTGCTGCAGGAAAGACTCTGCACCTTCAAGTTTAGTCCTGGGTTTTATTTTTTTACTTACTTTTTTTTACTCAGAAAGTGTTTGCATGATTCTGTACATCATAGCAGAGGATGTTTCAGAATCCAAGGCACCATTATACATACGTTTTGGAGAGCTTATTTTTTTTTATTCTATTATTATTTATTCCTTTTATTGTAATCACTCTTTGAACGTATGCTGGTAAACCGACTTTTTTGTTCTCTACTGCTAATCATTATTATCAATATTGTTTTTATCATTTATTTATAACTATAGAGATATACATTTATTTAATTTAACTTTACAACATTTTTATCCGACATAATTGACCGACAAGTTAAATGAGGTTGATTCGAGCTCTGTAGAATAATTTGATCCTTGTAGCACTTTTGTTTTTTGTGTGTGAGTATCGCACACTTTTACTTTGACCCTTTGGGGTGGTGGGTCAGTGGAGCCTTAAATGTCTTTTATATGTATGTTTATCATGAAAATGTTCAAACAAGAGAAGAAAGGGAGAGAGATAAAAGCTTAGAATAGAGTAGACCTGACTTGATTTAACTTTTGTCACAATATAAACGGAACAAATCGAAAGTAAAAACATAAAAATCTTATAAATGAACAGTTACTCCTCCAAACATATATTTCCCCAATATTTTCATTCTCTGTAGGCTGGTGAATCTTCTGAATCAGTATTTAAATCATCATGGTACGTTAACAGAATACATTTTATCTAAGTGGCAAAAAAAATGGCCCAACATAGGCAAAAAAATCAAAAATCAACAAGTCCTCCACTTTAAATGTCAAAATACGTCGTTGGTCCTCCAGAACCACTTGTAGAAATGTTTTCTGAGCTGGTGCCTCTATGAGCAGGACACATACACATGTCACACATAACTGTTGAAAAGTGAATATTTAATATAGTGTGACAATGCTACAGTTAACATCTGGTTAGGTTTAGACAACAACACTTAGTTAGGACTACTTCCTTTAGGTTCAGAGAGGCTACAATAATGACCACGTAGTGAGCGTTAGGGGACGACTGTGGTCACATGTTTCCATCTAGTAATGTCACCTAATTACTAAGGCCACTTGAGGCGCTGTCACTTGAGAGTAAACGTGTCATTTTGGGGCACTTGCTACAACGACTGATCCGGTCTTTTTTTTTTGGGAGGACAGTCTCGTGAAAAACACCATAATACCCTGCGCTGACTACCAGGCCACACTCACACACACCCTAATAAAAGAAGAAAGCAATCAAAGCGACTCCGGAAGTCCTCCTCTTTTTTTTTCTTTCCTTATTCTTTGTGGCGAAACAAGGAGCAGGCAGTTTGCTGGCAGTAGGAGGTTTAGCAGCCTGGAGCTAACGGGAGCATCAAACCACGGCTGTGTGTTTCCATCTGTGTGTGTGTGTGTGTGTGTGTGTGTGCGTGTGTGTGTCTGGATCTGCTGTTGTTGCTGCTGCTGCTGCTGCTGCTACCACTTGCCTCCGTCTCCTCCCTTCTCTGGCCTAATCAACAAAACAGCCTCAGCTGCCCCTTCGGATCCCCTGCCAGGGTCCCTATCATCCTCTGATCAAATATTAATGTGTGATACTGAGCTTGCTCACTAATCCAAAGCCAATTAATATTATCTGTCAATTATTTACAGATCCTGAGGTGCGGAGGCAGATCCCCAAGGACTACATCGGCCAGGTTCAGAATACGTAATTGACTCCCCCCCCAACCCACCGTGGCCTCCCTTCATTCTTTCTTCCTCTCCCCCTCTTGCCTTTTCTTTCATTTTTTCCTTTCTTTTCATCTCCTCCTTCCTTTTTTGTTTATGTGTGTCTTTTAAAGCCTAAATGGTTGTCTTTTCAGTGGTTCAGCGCGAGCAGCGCAGGATGCTGCCTGGGCATTAGCATTGCTGATATATCTGACATTGTGGGATGGGGGGTGGCGCTCTGCTCGGGCTTTGTGTCTGATTCTCACTCATACAGTGCAGTCGGGGAATACTGTTATTAGTTTTTATCACTGATGCGCAACAACATGACATATGTTTCAAATCCCTGTGCCTAGTGATTCGGGTTGTTAGCTCCAATCACTTCCATTGTTATGCCAATAGATGCTGAATTTGCTTTCGCCACACATTTTCCCTCCTGGAGGCGGCCTTGCAAGTGGTAGCTTGGTTGACTAATACACAAACACACACCTACAGTTCACACACACACACACACACTGCAGTAATCAGTCATCGCTTTTTGTCACTGGCTGTTTTTGTCCTTTACTTTCTGTCTCGCTCATTTGATGGCTGAGAGAAGCGGCGGCTCTGTGGTAATGGAGTTTTCACTCTCAGAAGTCTTTATTCCACACAGTAAAGAGACTGCTGCAGCCTCTGCCTCTTGTAGCTTATGTAGCTGTCTGTGCGGGGGGTGATGGTGGAGGGGTGGGGTGGTGTGGGGGGGGGGGGTTGTGGAGGCCTGGTGGCGGTGGTGGTGGTGGTGTTCGGGGCGGGGGTGGAGGGAAGACTGGCATCTGAGAGGGAATAATGATGGCCGGTCGTGTGGATCCCTTGAGCCACAAAGCTAGCTCTTCTCCCGCTACAGAAGGGGAGAAGAAAGGCCACGGAAGAAAGGGAGGATGAAAGAAGGGGGAGTCATTTCTGACAGTGTATTTGTGCTGCTACTAAACTCTTACCACCTCCCATAATGCACTTTGACCTGCCAGGGCCTCTAATTGGCTGGCTCGGTAAGGAGTCGCAAAATGTTGAGGTTTCAGTCCACTCTGTCTTCCAATTTTCCAAAATCGGTGGCCTCGTGATGTGATGTGCAATTGGTGTTTGTTGGCTCACTTGTACGGTATGTGTTGCACTAACTAGCTGTTCTGCTCCGAGTTCAGCCTTCATCAGCTCTTTGTACGCTGCTCTTTCTAATAAGTATAGATGAGTTGTTTTGCCAGTGATATTCCCCCCACTAAATGTGAATGGGAAGATGGCTTCCTCTCGTTAGCCGTGCCTTCACAGCTCAGATCTCACCGTTTGCTGGAGCGGTTTAATCTGATATGTAAATATAGCGTTTGATCCAAAGCGATAGTCTAACGAGCAAAAATCTCTGCTTTTCTCCGCCTTTCCTGCGCTGGTAATTAAAACAAAGCCTGTTTGGGCTTTTCTCTTGCGTCTCCTGTCTTTTCTGTCTGTCTCTTCTGCCTTCCTTTTCCTCTTCTCTCACTCTCTTGTTCCCTGCCTCTCTGTGTCTCCTCTTTGACATGAGCGCAGCGCAGTCTTGATTTTTACACGTTTCATCCTTTACGTTAGGCAGCTGCTGCATATTTTGTCAGAGCTGTTGCTGTGAAGTACGTTTGTCATATTGGAAATGCGATGTTTGAAGCCGGGCTCTTTTGAAGTGGCTGATGTGGGGCTGTTTTAACTGGAAGGCAAAGGGACGGCGGTAGCCCGTAATGGGGGAGTATTCAAATGACTGACCTCTAGATGACAGACCCAACCAACTGCGCTATGAATAAACAGCAGCTTGATGTGGCGCTTTACGCTGCGCTTTGTTCAGGTGTTGATATCATGTTCCTATCATACTGCCTGCTAAATGACTGAAGGTCACTGGTGTCTGTGGGATGGCGCTGAGATCCATTTAGCTAAGAGCTGAACAGTGAAAAGACTATCATTGAGTGCACCGAGCCAGTCCTCCTGGTGAGGTGTGTGTTTGTATGTGTGTGTGTGTGTGTGTGAATGGTGATGAGCAGATTGGCAATGAGTCCTCAAATCCATATGAAGATGTATTTGCCTTACAAATAGTAAAGAAAAGGATGATTTGCTTATTTCAGTCCTGATTTACCAAATAGCACATTTAGCTATGAGTGAACTCAACAAGGAGGGCGGCGGAGGTGGGGGGGGGGGTCATTATCAAAATGAAGAGCCACTCATCATAGAAAGCTTTCTTGCACTGCTGCACTATATGAAGATGGCCTGCTGAATGGCACTTTTGCTACCACTCCATAAGAGGCAAATCACATATATATCACCACTCTGACATCATTCATCTGGCTGAAACGACACTCAAACATGTGTTCATCACAACATTTGAGCTTCACTGTACAGAATGATGTATGTGCCGTTTGTCACTAGAGGCAGCGTTGTCAGATGTATGATAATTATCGTGTTTGTACGATTTTTTTTACCTTCTGTAATCAATAATGCCAAAAGTCCCACTTTTTATTTTAGTACACGGCAACCTGTATGTGCTACGTCCTGCAAGTTGCATGACTTGCTGCCTTCCTGTGCTGTAGGGAATTAAAAACTCACATCTACGGTGCAGAGGAAAGATGCAACAAATTGGACAGTAGCCTAGATGTCTAGAGCAACATCTAAATAGCGTCTAACATGCGTGTTTTTTCTCCGATATGGCTCCTTTGACAATATATTTTACATTTAGTCATTTAGTTTTTTAGTGTTGTATTTGTGACCATGCATCTTCAAAGTGGGACTTTATGGCGTGTCCGTGAACATAGCACATGTTGCAGCTAGCACAGGTAGCAGAATTACACATTTACGCCTATTTGTTCTCTTAGTTACGACTCACGTACGTTTTCCTCAAAATACGATAATTTTAAGCCTCTGGTACTATACTTTAACTTTTCCCACCCGGCAACACTGACTAGAGGGCTGTCTTCACTTTCATCTGCTATGACTTCACAACTAGTTTGGAAGCCAGTCACTCTCCGGTATAATACTTACACACGTGTGATGTGGAAACTTACAAACATACACTGAGAATGGACTTTTCAGTAAAGTGGGGGACATCCAGTGGTTAATTGTTTAAAATGAACAATATTTGCATATTCATAGATTCTGAGGGGAAAAGGAGCAAATGTAATTTAACAAACATTAAACAAGGAAACGTTTTGTGGAAAAACAGACTGAAGATATTCAAAAAGGAATATTTGTATGTCTTAAAATATGTCTGGAGGGTTTGGTTTGTCCGTTCTGGGCTACTGTAGAAACATGGTGGTGCAACATGGCACCATGGAAGATGACCCGCTCCCTATCTAAATATAAAGGGCTCATTCTAAGGTAAGGAAAACACAATGAGTCTTAGTTTCAGGTGATTACACACTATTTAAAACATTCTTATGAATATTATATTCCTTTTCTGCCACGTCCGTTCAACTAGATGCCAGTAAATTTTACACACTGCTCCTTGAAAATGTCCTCTCTGCAAGCACACGTATAGTAATGAACATGTTGTATTTTCTCAAGCTAGCAAGTCTTAGCTAGCCAGCATAGCCAGGCTCTGTTCATTAGCTTGTGCCTGCCAGTACTGCCTCGATGTCCGTTACACCGACTGGTGCTCTTCTATGGAGGAAAAAGAAAATATGCACGTCATCCATTGACTCAAGTGGATGGTTAAGAGGAAAAAACCTTCAATAATTATGGATTACTATATTATATAAACACATATTGACACACTAACCTTCCTCATCATATCTTGACTCACAATGAACCCAGACCAATAAGTAATCTAATTTCATGCTCCTGTGTAAAGGTGATTTAACCACTCGGGTTAGTATCTAGAGCACATAACATGGATATATGCAGTATAAGCCATAATATGAGTTAACCACTTAGAGCGTTAAGGTCAAAGTTGTACTAATTAATGTTTTTATATGAAATGACTATGAGTCATGTGAAAGGGGTTGTTCATAGTGATGAACTCACAGTTCCCCTCAGTTCTACTGACTGTTATAGTGTCTTTCAGCTCATTGTTTTGGTTCTAAACTGCATTTTCATTATGTTAGTTTTCCTGTTTACATTTTCAGACACTTTGACCCGGAAACAAATAGGTTTTCAATGCGTTAAACATTTCAGTAATAGTAGATGTGCTGCCTTGGGCACTGAGAGAGGAAGGGGAAGAAGAGATTTCATAGGGAGACAAGTAAAGAAGAGGACAGAAGCCAAGAAATCTGGCTTTCCGCTTTGATACGCCACCTTCAACTTCTGGGCCCGGCTCTGTTGACTTGATATTCTCCTAATTAATTTGTCTGCAGTTGGGTTACCTTGATGAAAGATTGCGTTTAGAGGGAGAGAACACCTGGTAGCATATGCTGCAGGGACTGATAGCTAGGCAACAGAGTGCCAGCTGCAGATAACAGACAGGACGATTCAGCAGATTGTGTATATGTTTGGGGGAGAGAGGACACACAAACACACAAAATACACACACACACACAAACACACACATATCCGAAATAATCATACAAGTGGGTGACATTTTATTCAAACAGCAGAATTTTAAGACAATGGTTATTTTTAGCTGTATAGTTGCTAAGGTGGCACCAACTGTTCCCTTAAAATTTACACTGAACATTGAACACCGCCAATGCAAAACGGTCACACTGAATTCATATGAACAATGCTTCAATCTATTTCATTTTTCCCCACAATATCTTCTCAAAGCAACTAAAGCAAGGTTAACCTTACTATGGTTATGTTTAGGCAACTCAGATCACTTAGTTAAGGTTAGTCCTGATTAAATAATGAAGAAAAGTCAACATCTCAACATCTGTACTCCTGCAGAGATACATGGAAACATCTCTGTGCTTGCAATGAGCCACCTCTCAAATCTCAACAATGTGTTTGGCACGTTCCCGCATGTTAAATGAGAGTCTGGTTCTGTTATACCTGATTGTACACATACATGCACATCCAGAAGAAGCGTCTTCCTGCCCTTATGCTGCGTCTACACTAAATGTGTTTCAGACACATTTTTCAGTCGTCCGTCTCACGTCTGACAGAACAAATACACTTCTAATTTTAATCAATACTGTAACCCAAAGTGTATTTTTAAACTTTAAGTCAATTTTCCTCCACTGTAACTACAGTGATTGGGTGTTGAGGTCTGAGCGTTGCCTAAATGCAGGTTTTTGCAGAGTAATTTAATATTAGCGTTGATGTTTGACAACAGGGTCCAGCCCTTAGCATGAACCCAACCCTGTTGTCAGGATTAAACCATGTTTTAGAAACCTAAACCTGAAAACATGTAGGATGTTGGATATTAATACTGGTGTCAAAGGCCCACAACCATCCACCCAAACCTACTTCCTACTGTTTTGCAGTATAGGAGTGTCTTTTTGCCGGTGAACACATTCCATGCAGCACTTGCATTTCCTCCAAAATGTACTTGGTGAAGTAAATGAGTAGTATATACACAGTCTTTGTAGGTAACCATTTAACAGTGAAATAAACTGGACTGATACATTTTAATGTTCCTCGACTACAATCTAATTATTGTGATTGTCTCAAACTTTTGCTCTCAATCGAGATCTGGGCTACGACTAAAACTTTTTTTGATCATGAAAAGAATAAAATGTAGAGATTTGGAGTCCTAGTGTAAACTATCCTCCACTGGCAGCTTTTCTTCCAAAAATATCCACAGCGGTATCAGCCTTGAATAACCCTTGAATCAGTCGAACCCTGCTGCTGCTCAACACTGAGGATCAGGTTTCTGTCAGGGCAGCGCGGAGCGATGAGATGGAGCTTGGCTGGGGTTTGAAGATCGGCAGGTCCGCCGCTGAATACCACCTTGTGTTTTGGGTCCTGAGAGGAGCGCCCCAGCAGCTGCCCTCCTTCACGCCTGTTTGTCAGGAGCTGTCGATAAGTCCTGCACTCACTCCGCTTTAAAGGGGAGGGAAAGAAAAGGCTGAAATAGGATGCTTCCTGCCCTTTAACATGCCAGAGGCTTCGTTAAGGGAACCTGTGAAATCAGTTTAATAGGCTGACATCACCCCTGGGCCTCCGTGACCCAGCCCTCCTGAGACCCTCCTCTCCTCTCTTCTTTTTTTTTTTTTTCCTAGATTCTTCTTCCTCTTTCCTCTCCTCCACCATCTCCTCTTCCCTCTGCTCCTCCTTTTTTTCCTTGTTATCGATTGTCTCGTCTTCATTCCTCTCCCGTCCTCTCTTGTTTGCCCCCTTTTTCCTTTATGTCTCTTCCTTTTCACTCTTCCACTTTTTCCCCTCCTCTCCTCATTTCCCATCTTCTCTTCTTCCCGCTTTCAGTTCGCTCTCTCTTTCCATTTCTGATTTTCTTTTTCTTCTCCTTCGCTCTCACCATCATGTCATCTTTTCTTGGCCTTTACATCTTTGCCATCCTTTCTTCTCCTCTTCTCTCATTTTCTGATTGTCTACTTTTTTCTTTCCTTTCTTCTCCTCTGCTCTTAAATCTTCCTCTCCATGCATTTTGCCTCAACAGCAGTGTTTTGTAGTTGATCTAACAGGGGGATAGCTCTATTTTTCATCCAGCTGACCTTGATGAAAACACGGGAGCAGGCCAGTCTGAGGACGACCCTGAGTCTGCCTGAACCCACCTGACATTAGTGAATAAAATATAGCGTGGGCCTCCTGTTGGGGACGGCTGCTGAAAGGGAGATCACTCCACCTACTCTTATTTATTCTCTTTTCCTCCTCCTTCAGACGCTAACGCCGGGAATGTGACGTTAATGTGCATACCGGCTGTTTGAACCGCCGACCACAGGTCAGCCACTTTAATAGAGAGGTTCAAGCCTCTCTCAAAGGGATAGCAGCCCGACGCCTCCATTAATGTAGAGCAGGAATGTAGCCGTAAAACAGCACTTCCTCATGTAAGGTTTCCCTGGGAAGCGCCGGGACCCCGGTGTTTTATCCTCTACCCTGCCAGGAATACTGCAACCAGAATAAAAGAAGAAAACAATAACTATAATTCTTGAACTTGTTTTATTGTTTGTCAAATGGTTTCATATTTGTTTTGGAGTTTTAGTTTCTGGCTTGGAACGTGTAACAACTCTTCCTGTAACTCCAGGTTGCATCGCAGGAGGCTTGTGGTGGTTGTGGGTTTGAGGGTTGCAACTGCCTTCTTTTCTCAGGGTTTTGCATGACTGTGCTGTGAATATTTTGTCTTGTACAGTAGATATGTGTGTGTGCGTGTGTACTTTGAGTGTTATTGTGTTTCTCTGTGCTGTGCATGTGCGTGTGTTTGTGCAGTATGGGTCCTGACACTGCCTGGATGGTTATGGCTGCCCATGGCTGTAGGCAGGCCTTGGGGGGTGCAGGCCCTCTCCTGGTGGGGATAAAAGCAGGAGGCATCTGGCTCCAGCGGAGCTCCAAAAACTCAAAGTAGCCTAAGATCCCCCTCTCCTAGTTTAGCCAAACAAGCTGGACTAATCCCAACTATCAGGGGATGCTCTGTCAAAACAAGCAGCAGGGCCCTAAGGCAAGCCGATCCACTGAGCGGTGAAGGGCCGCAGAGAGAGGGAGAGAGGGAAGGAGGCCCTCCCATTAGCATAATGCCTCTCGGTAGCGAGCTGGTGTGCTGGCCTGACAGCCTGAGCACAGGGGCACAGTGTCTCACAGGGGGTTTGGGCTCAGAGATGGGGCAGCAGGGGCAGAGGGGGCAGCAGTCGAGATGTGGGAGCTTTCTGGCTTAAATCAGTGAGGGGCAAAAACCCTGCCCAGCCTGCTGATGGCAGCTCCTCCTCTTTCTCTTTCTCTCTCTCTCTCTGTCTCTGTGATTTCTGCTCCTCTGGCTTATTTTTAGCAGCCTTCATCCTCCAAAAGCAGGTTGAGTCCTCTTGAATCCTCTGAATATATAGGCCTATGCCCTGGGCTCACCGTCATTCACCCAATTCACCAGCTACATCACTACCTCGTGAAGCTATTCTGGTGCTGCTGATCCTGTGTTGTGGCTACCTGCTGGAAAGCAGCTAAGAATTTGTGTCAGGGAAAAAAAAAACAAAACAGAATTGCTTGACACACAATGTACACAATAAATCTCACTCTTCACATATGAAATATTGATTTAGCATGCTCATTATCCTCCATAGATCTCTTTTGATATTCAGATGACTCTCTTTTCTCTTAAGACCTTTGAAACGGCGTCACGGGTTGAGAATGTGTGCGAATCAAGTGAAAGCACTCTGTCTCCCTTTGTCACTATCCGGTGTCATTTAATTTTGTATATGCAGAATGGCTAAATGAAACAAATGAGTTAGCTAGTATATGTTATTAGTCCTAATGGGAACATAATGGGGTTAGCTCAGGCCATGCAATAATGAATATCAATATAAGTAGCCTGGCCTTTTATTAAAGCCTTACATCATCTCTCAGACACTCAATTTGAGAGGGGACCTAATGTCCAGGGGGAGGATATTTTTGGTATCTAGTTGTTGTAGAACCTCTGCCGTAAGTATTAAATCAATGCCTTGCTTCTCTCATATTATGATTTTGTTATTTATAGTCAAAGATCGATTTGGATTTATCATAAAAGTGCCACTTTTGTTAGTGATTCTTGCACATATTGTTGTGTGATGTGATATTAGCTGCTTTTTCATTAGCCATAGATACAGTATTTATGATTCCTGAATGGCTGTTGGAGGCTACAGCTTAACTAAAAGACCCTTTTAAAAATAGGAAACCCTGCCGTCTGCCTCAAGTCCAGCCAGTCCTGCTGGGATTGTACTTGGACTGAATCCAGTTGATTATCATTTCAGCCCACTGTCACTCATAAGGAGGCAGGTTCCCGGGCCCAATTATCTTTGAAAACCCAACCATGGAGGCTGGATGTGATCAATGAGGCCGATGCCAGCGTCGATATGCTCCGAGTCAAGCCTATTGATCAGCGGACGCGTATAGACAGACGTTGTGAGCTGTATAATGTCAGCAGGGCCGGCGGGTGCAAGGCCGGGGATGGGGTGGGGGGCGAGGGGGGGGGGGTGTGGGGGGTTGTGGTGGGGGTTGGCGTCAGGGCCAGGAGCCTCAGGTGTGCAGCGTCAGGAGGAAGAGGTGACAGTTTGCTGGGCCCCTGGGCCCCCGGGGAGAGGATCAGGACCTGCCCTGACTCCCAGCTCACGGCAGCAGGGTGACGAGCCGCCCCAGCAGCCCCTCCCACCACCGCTACTGCAATTAAAAGTCTGGCTCAGTTGCAGGCTGGAGTGCAATAAAACACAGAGCACAACAACCCTCTCACCTTACGCTCAGGGACTGGGACACACACACACACACACACAAGCTGGGACACTTCTGCTTCTCTTTTCTCAGGAAGACAAAACCGAGATTTTCACATCACCAAACTTCACTTATTCCGGATGATTTAACAAACCTACTGCCAGACCAGAATGTTAATACTGGACAATTACATGCAATTATTATAATCATTTTTACATTCAATGCCAACATTTGGAAATACTCACATTCTACAGTATCTGTTGTTTGCTGAAGGTTAGGGAATACTGCGGTTGTGGCTAATAAATAGTGGTGAAGGTATGATGATTAGGGTTAAGCAGCTAAAACACTCAGTTCAAAGAATGATTTGAACATTTTGGGAAATACGCTCGTTTACATTTTTGCTGATAAGAAGAATGATATCACTCTCAGAGATGACAGGAAATATGAAGCTACAACCTGGAGACCGTTAGCTTAGCTTAGCATAAAGACTGGAAGCGAGGGGAAACAGCTAGCCTGGCTCTGCCCAATGTTAGCTCACTGTTTAACATGTAATATGTAATTTGTTTAATCCATACAGTCTTGCGAGTTTTACTGGGAATTATGTGCTGGAATATTTCTTGCCTTCATTTTTCATATGTTATTTATTTGGTTGTCTGTTTGATTATATTATCTGTAAGTTAGAATATAATGTTTTTTGGCCTATAATTGGTCTCATTTTGATATACTGAGTGTAAAAAGTACTGGAATCAGCTTATAAAGTATTCATCAAATGTTTCATTGTAGAATGTTGCTAGAAAAAAAAATTGCGGACACATGACCTCAGTGTCTTTGGTAGCTGCTCCATGTTAAAACACATAGATGAATGTGATGACATTTATCAGTTGGAGTGTTCAGATCACCTCGGGATCTGGTTTTGTACATATCCACCACGTGGGCTGCACTGGAATTAAAAACAAAAGTAGTTTAGTGCAGCTTCTTGCTGGTCACACTGATCAGAAATCATTAAATCTGGGTTTCATGGGCTAAAAATCAGATTTCATCCTCTTTCTGCGGAGCGAACACAGCCGCCAACACCTCCGCCCCAGCCTGAAGGAAATCTGTTTTCCATTCGGCTGCCAGGTCCCCAAAGCAGCGTCGTCGTCTCAATAATGATGAACGATTATTGCCCTGATATTGCTTTATGATATACGCTCTCGTTAAAAGTAAAGGGCCGATCGTTTCACTAAAGTAACCGTTCTGTACATCATTTTGAGTGTGAAACTAATAATGGCCTGTTTCATGTGACAGACTTGAAACGGAGACATCCTCTCTATATCTGCGGCGGGGAGGAATTGAATCCGATACATCATAATACGGATAAAGCAGTGGAGCAAGCAGGGCTGTGATGTAATGACCATAAAACATTTCAGCGGTGGCATAATGAGATCAATCGCCTCGCTGAATCAGTCTCCTCTCTCTCTTTAAGAGACAAACGGAGGAATTCAAATTCTTTATCTCCATCAGACGGTAAACACAAGTTTTGAAAAATTGATGTAAACACTCCTTTTCAATCCGTTTGCTTCTACAGGGCTACATTTTCAGCCTCAACTATTATTATTTGAATCTACATAAATAGCTTGAATTCAACAGGTAAAGCAGAGTTCATTCTGTGGCTAATTAAGGCTAAAGCCACATTCCTGCTTTTTTTCCTCATATTATTTTACTTCTTAATTCTTATGAATATAGTGGATTGAACATGAATTTTAATGAGTGTAATGTATGCATTTTGGTTCATATTGATGTATGAGGTCATTGGAGAGGGAGAGCGCCAAAGGCTAAAGTTGAGGAAAATACAGACAAGGAGGAGGTGAATGCGAATTAGAGGTGTGTTTGGTGTGTGTGTGTGTGTGTGTGTGTGTGTGTGTGTGTGTGTGTGTGAAGAGGAGGAGAGAGAGAGAGCAGAGGACAGCGCATACTGAAGTCCACAGCCAGAACTCCTCATGCAAATACTACCAGGAGAAAAAAAAAAAGAAAAAAAAAAAACGAGCTTCATGAATTAATCTCACCACTTCCACTTCTTTTTTTTGCTAAAGGCAGTCTTCCTCCTCAGCTTGAGTCTTGCTTCTCCTGGTGTCAGGGAAATTAATTAGCTGTTTGTCATACCGAGCTGAACTGGGGGAATTGGGAAGAAGACTCGAGACTCAATATGGCAGACAGGCAACACAGTGACTGGGATGGATTGGAGGTTGGTTGCTGGGTTTGGTTGACAGGCAGGCTGGGCTGTGACACTGCAGGTGCTGCCACTGACTTCTTCCTCCCTCCCTCCCCCCCCACCTTCCTCCTCCTCTTCCTCCTCCTCCTCCTCCTCCTGAGCCTGAAGGAGGGTTTGCCCGTCAGCCCGACCTCAATGCATGTTGTAAAAGAGGCAGCGGCTCATTGTCTTTGTGAAGATGGAAGACGGAGAGGAGGGAAAAGCTACTTTTTGTGTTATTAGAGGAGGACAGGTGGTACTCTGTTTCACTGAGCCCTAGAAAATGCAGCCTAATGTTAGCCAAGGCTGCTTTCATGGCCTCGGGCTAGGCCTACTGGAGGGACGGAGATAGCAGGCAGCAGGTACTCGCTGCCATGGGGTAGATTTAGCAGCGGTGTGAAGCTTCCGATTGGGTCCCACACACACACACACACACACACACACACACACACACACACACACACACACACACACACCACCACCACCACCACCACCAACACCATCCGTTATTTGATCCAGACAGGTAACTTTCACCAGCTCGATCACAGGGTAGAGTTTTAGGGAAGAGCAGATTAAGTTTGGTTGTGGGCTTGACAGGGAGTTGGCAGATTGCCAGAGCAGGTGGCTTCAAAACTACCTTTTCCATCATATGAAGTTATATACTGTACCCATTATTCCCTGAATGATGCTGCTGGGTTTGCCATTGACATCTAATGCCACTGTGTCCATTATGTGTTTGAGAATAGCATATGTACCTCTTTACATCTTCCAAACTGTTGTCCTGTGTCCCTGTTTAGTATTTCTAAAATATGTGTTGAAAATATTTCGGGGAGTAAAATGTCAAAAATACTTTTCTCTTCCTGTGAGTCAAATGTAACAATTTATCAACTGAAATATGATCTGGGGCAACTAGCTAAACCCTCCTCTCATCATATAAAACTGTGCATGACTTTGTTAACTTGTTGGTTGTAGCAGCTAGCGGGAAAGATATCACGGGTCCAATCTTTTCATTTTCCCCTTGTCCGCTGCCTCCTGATCTGACAGCTCGGGTGAGGGAGGTGTGGGTGGAGGCCAGCACTACAGCTCTGTGTCACTGTGGTGCTCAAGAGGCTCCAGGCTCACTAAGTCACGCTAACTGTTTAGCAATCCAATCAAATATACAATATCAAGCCTAACACACGCTTCTAGCTGGCGTTGTGTGTGTATGATTTTGTATTATATGTCATGTTCTGTTTGTTTTGCTTGCTCAGTGCTGTTCTGTGACTGTATGTTTTGATTTAGAAATGCCAAGAAACAGCTGATGTCAAGTAGCATTAGTAGCATAGCACTTTATACATGGTTCCTGTACAAATACCTGAAATACAAATGAATAAATCCAAAATGATTTGATCAAATCCCCTTCAAAATGATACCCTGCCTGCATAGATGCTCTAACTACCAGGAGAATTCTGATTTGTTACAATTTGTATGTCATTTTCATAAGTTTGGCTGTACTTCCTATTGGTTATAAGAACTTATCAAGTTAACTGCAGAGATCTGGGAATGTGGCAACATCGCTACAACAGAGTCCGAAGGGACAGGAAAGAGGAGATTACATTTCAAACAAACCCCGCGGTTAGCCAAACTTATCTGGAAAAGAAAACAAAGAAGAACGGTTGAATTATCTGTTATAAGCATCAACCGTACTTATCATAGTGGCATACACGCAGTTTTCCTGTGTGATGAGGGATTATCAGGTGAGATCGTTTTCACACCTCTAGATTAAGTGGTTTCTATAATCCAGATAAACATTTTCTCTTTCTGATAGTCTAAGTGCTCATGTTGCATTTTAAGGTTGCCCATCATTTAGAAGATAAGTGGACTGAGTCTGGCCTCGCCACTTCCCACTGGCACTGTGTCCGCTGTGTGTGTGTGTGTGTGTGTGTGTGTGTGTGTGTGTGTGTGTGCACGCGCATGTTTGTGTGTGTTTGTGTGTGTGTGCGTGTGTGTTTGTGTGTGTGTGCGTGTGTGTGTGTCGTCTTTGTTGCAGTCCGTAAGTGGATGGATTCTGGACTTTCTGCTTTATTTTGGCACTGTGTGTGAATGAGTTTATATGTGTGTGTGTGTGTGTGTGTGTGTTTCAGTGTGTACCTGTCTTTGTTGTACTATTAGTGGATGGACTCCTTCTATTGGCGTCCACCCTGTGTGTGTGTGTGTGTGTGTGTGTGTGTGTGTGTGTGTGTGTGTGTGTTGTCCTGTATGTGTTGTCTTTGTTGTGTGCCTCTAATCCCCAGGTCCCCGGGGCTCCAGGGGAACAGCTGAAGCAGGGGCAGCGGTGGCTTGTCAGCCCGGGGCTCCCGCTGCTCCTCTCCCTTTCACTGCTCCCCATATGGTCCTGCAGCGCTGGGTCCCCGGGGGCCTGTTAGCGCCGCACCACCCAGGCCCGGGCCCTGCCACCAGGCCCCTCTCGCCTCCTGTCTCAACCCTGCACCGGGGCCCGCCGTCACCCCTAAGTCCCCTCTACCCTCTCTCCCTTTGTGGTGCCCCCCTCCTCTTCTTTCGATTGTCTGGATCATGTCTCGATACGAACCTCGATCTCTCCTCCTCGTTTTGTTGTCTTCTGTTAACCACACTCCCCCCCCCTCCCCCCCCTCCCCTTCCGCTCTACTTCTACCTTTTAATTGATGTTTCTTTTTCTTCCCTGCCCTCATCTGTCTCTTATTTCTCCGGGCCGTGCCCTCCTATGCGGCATGGTGAAGTTAATACGGGGATTTATGGCTCCCATTAGATGTATGAATTATCTCCCTTTCTTTCCTGCAGGAAACTTTTTTTTGAGAACCTCTCTGTCCGGCCGCCGCCAACACAGTAGCGAGGCAGACTCTTATTATATGAAGTTAACGCAGTGCGGGCTGACCGTGGCCCCCGTGGCCCCTGGTGACGCCGAGGCTCCCTGTCTCTTTAAAGAGTGATTTAGACTCTGTAGGCCCTCAGCAGACTTCGCTGTTAGAAAGTAGCTCAGTTTATCTTCACCAACAGAGCCCTGAGTGTCTCTAAATCAGCTGTCACTACCTCTCGAGGATTACCAGGGATTTATAAATGAACAGGGAGTGCTGTTTCACACAAGTTATCAAACAGATCATAAAACACCATCTCTGGGATTTGACTGTTTGGTTACACATGTTGGAGCTGCGCCTTATGGTAATGCTGCTGGTTCACTGAGTGTTTGCACTAGAGAGAGGATGTCTGTGATCTTGTTTTTTTTTTTTTTTCTTCCTCCTTTTTCACAAATGTGATTCAGCTGCATCTGAGCAACTGGATCTCCCTTCACACCAACACAGTAGTGATCCAACTTAACCCTGCTAGACATGATGCTGCCTGGATGTCACACACATGTAAAATCCACACAACCAACATTTTTAATTTGTTTTATACCATCCCTGAATCATCTCATTTTATCAGACATAACCCTTTTTTTAATAGAAGTTTTCACAGCAAATATTAATTTACAAAAAAAAAAAACATGCTTTTCTGGCTCAATTTGAGTAGATCCACATATTGAGTCCTAGCGCCCTCTGTTGATGACAGGGGGACAATTTCCTAAACCTACCAGATCACACCTCCTCTGGACCTGCAGAAGAAGGAACAGACCAGCTGTACATGTTGATGTGAAGTTTAGAGCTGCAATAAAGTGAATAAAGTTTAATTTATGAGGGATTCAAGAGCTCAGAGTGCACTTATGATAATCAAATCATTACTTTTCACTCAATTGAAAATGTAAAGTAACATTTAATCATTTTTTAGTCTTAATAGTAAAATACATTTAACATTTACAAATTGTCAAGGTTGTGAATTTACTAAATGGGAAAAAATGACATATTAACGCCTACATGCATGTAGTGAATACTTGTGAATTTATGGTTGCATGTGTCATGACTGACACTCTGCTCGGATTAATACAGGTTCTCAACCTTTGGCTCCAGACTCCACTTTAGGTCTCTTGATGTGCAGTCGGTGAAAACTATTATCTTGATTTTTTTTTTTTTATTTATTTATTTTTGAAAAAAAATTTATATATGTAAACATATTTATCATTTTGTTATTGTCAATTTTAGAGCTGAAATGACATGATGTCATATTGATAACAATCGTGGTGATCAGTGAATCTATTCATTTATCTGCGAAAAATACCCAATACAACATTTTTTGCTAACAGCCTCTCAGATGTGAGGGTTTGCAGCTTTTCTCTGGTTCATATCATCATAAATTGAAAATTAAAGGGTTTTGGACAAGAAAAATAATATGAAGATGTCACCTTGGCGTCTGGGAAATCAGTGAAGGCATGTTTTAATATTTTATAGACCAAATTATTCATCAAATAATCAAAAAAAAGTATTGAAAATAATGATGACATCTGCAGCCCTTCTTATACTTTTGAAAACAGAATACAAAAGATTTCATACACCTCATAATAGGGCATAATGGTTAATAGATTGTATGTTATTAATAGTTTTTATTAATGCCTTATAGATCAGTTATCAGTCATTAATAAGACTTTGGGTTGCCAGGTTGGTGTTTATCCTTCTTCAGACACTACAAACACTTGCAACCTGGCGACCCAAATGTTTTCTTATTAATGGCTTATAAATTAGCTATTACGCCTTAATAACACTTATTAATAACTCACTTAAACTATTGTTGCAACCTCTGGGTCTGTCCTGTCATACACTGTGTTACAGGGTACATTTGGCATCTCACATTTGACCACTGCTGACCGTTTTCGGACAGTCTGAGCAGCGGAAGTGGAAAGCCTGCGCTCTTTTTCCTGCTTTGAAACTCAATCTCTCAGGGTCCCGTGTTGTGTCTTTGAGTGCAATATCCTCTGCTGCACTCACGCTGTCATCGGCTGCCTCTCTCGGCTTCTTTCTCTCTGTGTCTCTGCTTCCATCCACTACAACACACCCCCCCCTCCACCCCATCCCCCCCACCCCCCACCCCCCTGCATCCCTCCACCACCACCCCCCCTCCACCTCTGCGCACAGGGCTCCAGTGAAGCCCGCAGCTGGCCGAGGCCTCCCCTCCTCTGGGCTAAAGACTCGGCAGGAGGGCGGGGCTCTGGATCCAGCTTAAAGAAAAGCAGGGAGATCAAGGACAAGAAATACTGGGGGAGAAAAAAGTAATGTATGATCCTCTCTGTGAACAACCCCCACCAACCATCCCCACCTCCTCCCCACCAACCTCACCCTCATCCCCTTTTCTATATATCTCTCTACTCTCACTCTCTTTCTCCCCCCTCAGAGTCTCTCCCTGTCCAGTTTGGTTTACCGCTGCTGTTTGGGCTAACTGCTTTCAGATGCAGGACAGAGTAGACGTTCCTCCTCTGTGAGCCAAAACACAGAGTGACTTTTTCACACTGTGAGCAGAGACTCCATGTTTACTGAGGGCAGAGGACTGATTCACTCAAATATTGGGCCTCATTCACAAACAGTGTTCACGCAGAAATCTGTGCTTAAACTGTTTGTACGAATGTTTTAAACACAAATCTGAGATTCATCGATATGTTCTTACCTGAATTAGTTCTTACTCTGCCTGACCATATGTACACACAAATCATAAACACCCAACAGTCTTAAAAAATGATTTAGTCAATATTAATTCAATATAAACAGTATATTAGAACCACAATTATTTTAAAAATAATTTAGCCTAAATATACAACTTTTAAAAGTTTGAAATTGCTAATACAAATTTTATTTATAAAATGAATAGCTAAGATGTAAACCATAAACAATCATCATAAATATAATGAAATTATCAATAAATTAAAATTGTCCTGTTCACACTTTTAGATGACAATAGCTGATATATCAGAGTTCCTTTCATATTGGAATGTGACAGCATCAGATGTGGTTGTGATATATGCAGCTGGTTCAGGGAGGGACGCTCTGCTTTCACTACATCACAGCCAGCAGTAGAGATTTATTTAGATCAATAACACGGATCTACACATTTACCAACTTTTTATATTGTTACAGACGTACTGCGTAGTGGTGCAACAGGTTTGCAGACTGTATACAGGATTCACAATCAGTTGTGACAACAGTTGTGCCAATGTTTACCAGTCAAATCTGCCTTTTCTGGCTTCTACTTCTGATCCAAAAAGTTTTTCTACATTTTTACCATCACGGCCCTCTTTACAGCTGAGTGACAGCTCTCTCCACTGCTGCAGCGCTCCAACAGAGCTTCCCTTATGTAGAGAAATGAGGGTGTGGTAGTACGCTAATTACTGATGCACCTGTCAATTTGGAATGATTTGACGGTAATTTTCTGTGTGCACTTATTTTGTGCACAAAGTAAGAACATTTCTATACACATATTAGTGAATGAAGCCCCTTGTGAGCGAGCAAGACGAGGAGGTCGACAAGGAGTTTTAGGACCTAAAACTTGCAAACAATGTGCTATTCGTTTCTGTAAGGTATGAGAAACAATTATTATTGTATCACTCAAAATCTGTCTGATAACTCGGGTGTAGAGCTGCACAACAGGCTGAAAATCACACCCGCATCTGATATATTTACAAATCCATATTTACCTGTTAACGAATCCTCCAGCAGACACAGAGCATCACTAGCAATGTTCCTGGTGACCTGACGAATGTAGGTGCAATATTCACTCTTCCTCTCCTGCTGTGGTTGGAAATGAGGTTGATGAGAGAGGTGAGACTGAATCTAAACAGTAACGTTGCACCCAAAACAATGAGCTGAAGGATGGTAAAACCCTCAGCAGGGCTGCAGAATCACACACAATCATTTGAGCCCTTATTCATATGAAAAAAATGATTGTTGTAGCTTTAAATTTTGTAATTGATGACACAGTATTATTTCCTGGTATTTCAGTTTACATGCAGATTAACCTGAATTGTCTCCAGTGAATAACTAGATAATTATAATGTTACTTTGACACAAATAATGCAAGAAAGGTGAACTGTAATCACTCTCTGTAACAGTATAGGAAAATAAATCGCTTAGATAAAAATGATTAAAGTGATATGTAGTTGCTAAAATATTCAAAATCAATGGTTTGCTGCTTTATAATATTCAACAAATCTGATGTAGAAATACGAATCTTTGTTGAAGGAATAAAGAAGAAATACATGGATGGATTTCAAATACACCTTCTAGTTGAGCCAAAGCAGTGAGCAGGTGTGTCTGTGAATAAGCGCTCGCTGTGTGCTGCATGTGTGTGTATTCTCTTTACTACCATGCCAATCATGTGTCCTCCATCAACTATTGAGCTTTTGCCTCCGGTGTTTCATCAGGTGCGCAGACTCATGTGTTAGTGCCTTACACGAGCAGATTAATAATTCCATTATCCTCTCTCTCTTTTACTCTCCGTGTTCCATTCATTCGCTTTTCTCACTTTCTCTCCTCTGTTCGTCTTTGCGGCCGCGCTCTCGTCTGCTTCCCTCTCTTTCTCGCTGTTCCATTTGCAAGGTGTGATATTGCTTTAATTGAGCAGAAACATGTGGAGAGATCAGACATATCTCGGGGGATTAGAGGAAAAGCTGGGAGTTTGTGCGACTGGCAGCCTGTGTTTGGAGCAAGGGGTCTGCTGGGAATGAATGTAGTTAGTGTGACCCCTGACCCTGCGAGCTGTTGACGTGGAAGCCGGCCAAGAGGGGTCCAACAGAACGCTTTTGTTAATCTCATTCAGGGCTCCCCGTGAACTGTGGGCAGGGGGAAAGCTGGCAGCTCAGACCTGTGGAATGCAGAGCTCTTTATTCCCATGCTTTGGAAACAGAGGTGGGCCCTGGAACTAGTAAGGCTCCTTTAGCAGGACCTCCTCCACTCAGCTCAATCGACACTGACAGTTTCCTGGCTTAGGCTTGCCAACTGGCAGGGCAGCGGTGCAGGGGGGACAAATGCGCCCCACCAGGGCTGCAAAGGCCACAGGCAGCAGGACAGAACTTCTAACAGGCCGCTACAGTAATGTGCCACTGTTTAGAGAGCCCAAGTTACGCTCACTACATTTACTGTAGCAACACTAAGAACCTCTCTGCATCAGCTTTGGATGCACAAATACAACAAAAATGATCACTCGTTTATCTGCCACAGCAGTGGTGAGAGTAAAACCTCAGATAATGTTCTTTACAATACATTCTGTCATTAGTAACTTAAACAATAAGTCCTCGTACCAGCAAGATGGGACACTTGTCAGTGTCTCCCAAAACAAAAAAAAGGCTCAATGAGTGATCTCTGATCTGTCAACTCATTGGTGAAGTTCTGGTGAAGTTTAGGCAACTAAAATACTCAGATAAGGGTTAGCAGAGAGTTTGTGGTCAAGGTTTAACTGTCACTGTGTCAAAGTCACATGGTTTAATATTCCAACCATCCACTGCAGCCTGTCTCCAAGGGCAACACACACCGATAGTGTATGACTTGCACTAAAACCCAGTGCCTATTGTTATCTATTTATCTGGGTGCTACAAGCATCGAGACTGATGCACAAAACTGCGGTTTATTATAATTTAGTTTTTATTCTAAGAGCTCTGGCAATTGGCACTATGTGTTATGACAACATTTTACATACTGAAGTCATTTTTGATATCTCAGAATATAGCAACATCCCATGAAATAGGTCCGATGGGACAAAAAAAGAGGAGCAGTCAGTCAATCAGACGGGTCATAAACAAACCTGCAGGTTAGCCGCAGTCACTGGGAAGAGAAAACAAAGGCGAACAGTAAAATTATACAGACTGTCTGTTGTAAACATAAACCTACTTCCTGGTTCAACTTTGACCTGCCGTGCTTTTTGTAGTGGTGTACACTCACAGTGTTCATGTGCGATGAGGGATTGTCACTGATGTTTCAGTTTACTTTCAGTTTGACCTTCAAATAAAGTGGATTATATAATCTGGATGAATTATTGGCTTGTCAACAAACCTGTCTCTGACATATTTTCAATGTTACTGCATTCAGCTTTTATTTTGGTAAGTACAGTGTTATAATTGATAGAACTGATAGCCTGAGTTAAAAAAAAAAGATATTTTATGGGGATATAACAAAAGCACTTCCTCCTTTGTAATTATGCTCACAACTGCAAGCGGTTGCTTATCAGAAACATTTAAAAAGACAGATCTGGAACAAACGACTGATACTGTTGTTTTTCTAGTGAGGATGTCCAAAAGTAAAATATAGTGGAATTTCTGGGGACCTTTTGTTACCCCTTCAAGGACCCTTGGAAGCCCCCCAACCTTATTTTGGAAACCTCTTCTCTAAAGGGTACAGCTGTGAGGATCAGAGGAGGCCCCCAGTGCGCGCGTGAGCACACACACACACACACACACACACACACACACACACACACACACACACACTCACAGGACATTAACCACTCACTGGTTAGGCCAGATCAGTCAAGATTAAATAAGTGTACCCCTCCACTGGTCTGAATGGAAAGCTGCTGGAGACTAAGTGGTAATCTCTGAGGCTGATGGAAGGTATGAAGGAAAGAATGAAACAGCCAAACACCTAAGCACACATACACATCCACATGAACGCACAATTTTCTCACACACACTACTTTGAAATGTGAATCTTAGGAATAATGCGGTACCGGATCGGTGCGACAAATATCTTTGTCTTTATTGTTCTGTGTTTCAAGAAGCGACTAGCTGACAGACAGGAAGTAAGGAAGTCAGGCTTTGAGGAGGAGAACTCCTCCTGCTCCCACAGCGCTGCCAGTCAGCTGAGTCTGCTGCTCAGCGGCGATGGGGGAAATACCTGCCGGTCCGCACAATGGTGCTGCTGGGATTACAGGCCCCCCTGCTGGTGAGCAGCCCGGCAACGGGGGAGGGAGAAAGGGAGGGGAGAATAGATGAAGAAGAGGTGTGCACAACAGCTACAGCTTCCTAAACTGGACATGGGACGGATGCTTTAAGACTGTGTATTGAGTCATTTTATGGGGAACTCTTCATCAGCAATGGAAAGACAGCGTATGGAAGACCATGTGTGCCAAAATTAAATGAATAAAACGTATAAACTAATCATGTGTATGTGAGGTTAGGGTTATTGATATGGATGAATGAACCAATAAAATTAATTTGATCATCATTAAATAATCTCATTATTCTATAAGTATTGTTATAATGATTATCTTTTCACACGTATAGTGAGCTGAGCAGCCTTTAAACAACTTAACAATATAAATAACTTTACAAAAATGAAGAATTTACTGATTTTAATTACTGAATGATATTTTTCTTTGTTTATGCCAATGATGATATATTTAATAATGAGTCTGCATTTAGTAGAATTTCATAAAAATGTCACTAATAACAATTTGATTGGACAAAACATGTCAAACTGGTGACTGGTGGATACAGACGATACTCTTCAACCACAAATCTATCATCATCATAAATACATATAAGAGAATAAATAAATAAATAAGGATTCTTTTTCCAACCAGCCTCAATGTCAACACTGAAGCAATACCTTGTTCCAACCAACCAACAAACACACACTTTCCCTCTCTCTCTCTCTCTCTTTCTCTCTCTCTCTCTCTCACTCACACACACACAGACACACCACACACACACAAACACCAGCCCCCAGCCACTTCCTCTATGCTTCTCTCTTTTTACCTGTCTCTCTCTCTCTCTCTCTCTCTCTCTCTCTCTCACACACACACACATACAACATGCTGCTGGCCACATCCTCCTGGAGTCTGCTGGCTGGAGTGTGTGTGCTGGTCCCAGGCCCGTGATTTACCTGCTGTCCCTGGCTTTAACGTGCCCCATATGGTGAACAATGGCTCATAAAGACGCCTCTAAACGAGACAGGAGTTATAAAGGCAGCCCAGACCTCAGCCTCAGCTCTGTTTATAGCACAGAGCCTCACTCTGTTGGCTGCAAGCAGATCATTTCATCTGATTTCACATTAAATGATCATGTAACAGACTTCCTGTTTGTTGCTACTGATACGCAGGTCAGACTATTCATTTTTGACTGTTTCTCCAGGAAACAAAGTTAAACTTAAATGAATATACAGTGTGTGGTGCTGACTGTGGATGTGAGCGTGGATTTAATGAGTGGATGTGTTATGTGCTGTTGCTGAGCTGTAGTTGGCAGCTCTCTGGGCCGAGCAGATGGAGTGGAGAGGGATTCCGGCTGCAACTCTTCATGTAATATAAAGATACGCTTTCTCTCATAGCTGCTTCGACTTCTTTGTGTCTAGACTAAATTATTCAGTGTTTAACAAGTTTATTTAGCTAATTCACCAATCCAGTCATTGTTGCAATGAGCGAAAGGACAAAAAAACATATTCTCTCTCTTACCTCTGATGGAAGCATTTAAATATAATAATCAGTGGAAGTGTTTTCTATCGGAGAAATAGTTCCTATCAAAACTGTTGACAGTGTGTTCTGTGGATAAAAATGTTGCTGCTTAAATATATGTTTTATGTTTATACACTATTGACTTGAAATTGACGTTAGAGAAACTTCATGCCATCCAAATAATGATAAATTGGTAAAGTTTTTATCAACATAATTTACTGTAAGCTGTAAAATGTTTAGACAGATCGTATCTTAAAAATGCAGCTGACAACGGATTTCATTTGTTTTCCTACAACATCCTCTCATAGCAACTACTGTAAGAGATGATTTAACTTTTTAATGGGCCAGTTAAGGCACTTGTAGCACTTGGTCGAGGCAATTTTTGTACCATTTGAGAAGTATTTTACATAGTTTTCTGTCCATCATCTCATATTTTTCATGTATCAGTGGCAGGTCTTAAGGACGATGATGTTCGTCTGTCCGTTAAATCATGAATGAATTATCATTAAATTTGCAGTGGATTTCCCGACTCTTGCACAAAGGATGGATAGATGAATTTTCAAATTTCCCACTTTTTTCCCCCAGAGGATGATCCCTATCCATTTTTGGACACTCATTTTGTAGTTTCAGACTTGAAAGAGACGTGTTTGTCCATAAAATACTGAAGACTGGTTGACAGATATTCATGGAATTTGAATTGGTAATTCATGGTACACTGAAGATGAACCCTCATGTTTTTGGTGTCAGGCACAACGTTTCCTCTGACGCCACCATCAGGCCGTGCTGGAGAGTTGATCATACTCCTTCCTGGTGTCATAACTCTTAACACACAGACATGAAACACATATTTACATCATTCAGTGTGACTTAAACTTACTGAATATATCATTATCTCTCTTTTAACTTATCTTCATTATGAAAGTAACCAAGTAATAGTTGTATGTATATCTATGGGTATGTTGGAAACAGGACCTGTAGCATTTGATGAGCTTTTATGGGGTTTTGCTCTCCTGATGGTTTTATTTATTTATTTATTTATTTCTTGTTATCTTATTGGTTCCCAAGTAGGAACCATAGGTGTTTTTAGATGTTTCCGTCTATCATATTAGCAAACACATTATTGACTTCCTTTATTTTTACACAAAAGTCAAATTTTACACTAAGCTGATAAAAAAGTAGATGAATAAGTAGTAGTATCCTGCATCCATGCTGCTGTAATTATTACTGGGATGGGCATCAAAAATCACCCACATACACCCTCCAGACTGGATTAAAGTCACTGACCACGGCGGGTAAATCACCCCACCTCCTCTAGAGAAATAAATCTGGGGCTTAAGACTTAACAATTTCGTATATCTAAAAATGTCTATCGATGAAAATTGCACACTCTAGGGGCTGCTGGGAGGTATTTGGACATGCAGTGTTTTCTAAAAGCATTTTCTAAACTGAACCTAGCAAGTCTACTTTGCACGCCAGTTATATTTGAAAAGAGCTGATCAGATGCAGATGAGTGTTACAGTAACTCCGGGGTTTCTGCAGCATGCTGTAGCAGTGGATAACCCCCCCCCCCCCCCCCCCCCCCCCCCCCCGCCATGCTGCGAGTCAGCATAGAGGAACAGTTCTTTATAACAACCAGTAAATCCAGTACTGATGTCCACACTGGCTGCTGAGTTTTATAAACGGGACGAGCAGTGAGCGCTGCGGGACATTCACACTAAATAAACTTATATGTTTATACACTGCCGCACAGAGGTGGAGAGCTAGTGGGGCGTGTAACTGTGTTTGGACCGCCCCTCGGGGGGTTTATGGCCAATGGGGCAGTAAAGATGTCACGGCCAACAACAGGGAGGGCTTCTTACAGAGAGGGAGGTGTAAGATGATCCAGCAGTTTATGTTCAGATGTCATTATATAAAATGCAAAAGGGTCTGATTCCTGCTCCCTGTCCACTTTAAGGTTTTCGCAGTGGTCTAGCCCTCCTGCCGGATATCACAGCTAAACCTTTAACCCCGATGTGTCCCACAGTCTGCTCTGGCCTGGCCTCAGAGGTGCAGGCTACCCTCACACCCCCTGGCTCTGGCCCTTCAGCTAGCCAGCACTATGTTTCCTTTGTTTAACCCCTGACCTGAGAAAACAAGACGTGTCCCAGAGTTCTGAGGAAACCGAGGGGAAGAGGAAGTGTTTGGTTACAAATTAAATATATGCGTGTCATGAGCCATAAATCGGCGGGCCCGCTAGCAGCACTGCTACTGAAACGGCATGTGGTACCAAGGCTCTCACCATAAAGTTTTAAGGCCTCACTTCCATCTCTGCTTTTCAAAGGGGACCTGGATGATGGCTGGACCCCAGGCAAGATGGATCCCAGGTGTCAGGAGGGAAAAAAGGGAAGGAAAGAAGGTATAAGAGTGAAGAGAAGATGGTATGAAGTGAGCATAATATATTCTGGGTGGTTTGCAACACTGAGAAGTGTGACGAAAGAAGAAGCCGAAGAATTTGAGGAATTATGAAGATGATTTGGGCAGTTTCTGTGCTCCTGTTGATGAAGGCAAGACCAGGCAATGTTATTTACATATCACATTTTATTACAAGTAATCCATTGTGCTTTGCTGTATATCAGATGTATACAGTATGTATATAACCTGTTACTTCACATAAAATTAATAAGAGAAAAAACACTAAAATGTGCTGACAAACCCATCATCCAACACAAACACAAACCAAAACTACAGACAGACACACAGAGTAACTGATCACAAACCTGAGAAAACTGAAAATCTTTCAACTTACTGTTAAAAACAAAACATATGTAACTGGTGTCAGGTCACCAGGCAGGACTGATGTGGATCTTATTCTAGGTCCAGTTAGAAAACTGGCAACTGATGATCCGACTGGACTGTAATAAACCATTTAATGCTTTAACGACTATTAGTCAAATTTAGAAGTTGAATCTATATTGCTCTGGGAGCCGATGAATGTTTTTGATTTTGAATATTGTTACATACAGATGAGCAATGCAACAGATGTGATATATTTGCGGCCTTCATTCCTGGTTAGGTTTTTAAATTCATGTTCAATCAGCCAAACAATTAAGTTGATGGAACAGAATCAGGATTAAAACTACAGAACAGATAAAACAGACACGTACATGTGTTGTATATGACTGTCTGTACATCGACATGTAGGTGTGATAATGTGTAAGTACCACATGTATACAGTGTGCAGTAATATGTATAATAAGTTGGGCTCTGTGTGTGTGATACAGGGTCATTTAGGTTTGAAGCTTATAATATATACTTCTTTATTTTATCTGGAGAAATGCTTTAACTCTTTTAAACTATGGAAAAGGTAAGTTGTTGCCAAAACATCAGTCTATGCAACACTGTCTGCGCCTCATATCCATCATTCTGAAGCTATTCACATTATTATACGTTTTACAATTTTGAATGTTTATCATATCATCATATCAGTCTTGTGCACCGGAGCACACCTCCCTCTAGGTTTGAGAGTGTTAGCTTGATGATGCAAATGGTTTGGAATCAAAGGAAGTTGTGTGGAACGCTTTAAGAAGATGCAGAGATGATGGTTTGCAGGTAAGCTGGACCCTGTACATGAAGGTGGTTTTCAAGGTCTCCTGGGGACCTGGGCTTTAGTGAGGAAATTGTCCCATAGAGAGAGAGTGACCCACAGCAGTGCTTAGTGACCACCTTGTAAACAAAAGAAACGAAACAGCTGAAAAACTTGAATGTGTCCAAAAGAAATACAGTAAACGCTAAATTCTACCTGCTGGTCTGTGGTTAAAGTCTGAAATTCGATATGTACTCAACAATCTCTTCCTCCTCCGGCTGCTGGATTCGTTCAGGTTTTCTCTCTTTCTGACAGACAGCCATCAGCTCCTGTGTAATCCCGGGGCTTTGGGCTGAGCAAAGTGTTGACAGCTAGACAACGCAGCCTGTGCCGCGCTCTAAAGAATGTGATAAATGATACAGATGTAATTTCTACACACATTCGCCACATGGAACACAGTCTCAGAGCCACTTTTCACATTTCTCTTCAAAGCTTCGTCTTTTTTTTCACGCTCAGTTTGGTTTAAATCATATTTTTAGTGTCTGAATGAGCAGCACATTCCTACAATAAATCATGAAATGTTTTATGCTCAAAGTTAACATTGGTCAATGTCTTTGTGTAGTGGTGGTGACTTTTTACTCCACTTTTCCATGTTTTTTGTTGGGTTTACTGCCTGTGAAGTGTCTCTGCAGTATTTACCACTTTCTGTTTTTTCTGTTCAGCCATGGTGGCCATCACTGCTCATGCTACCTAACCTGTACTTCTTCTGTTTATTCCAAATTAAGCAGAAACGTACACCCAGACTTTCTTCAACATCAGGATATAGCGGAGACCTCTCTCCGTCGTGCCAGTGTCGGATTGGCTCAGGCCAGTGTGTGTGTGTGCATGTGTTGCTCGTGTTGAGTGACACAGGTCAGGTGTGGGTTGTCCGGGCTGTAATGTGTTTGTGTGATGCAGGGGGGGGGGGACCCTGTGAGGGAAACAAGGTCATTCCTGTGTTGATATGGCAGTCTCAATCTCCCCTTTGGGACCTGCAGGCAGGGGAGCGGTGATACACACCAGCTTAGATTACTCAGCATTGAACTCTTAGGGGCCCACAAGAATTACAACAACTGCACAGTTGCATTGCTGCAGTTGTTTGATGCTACCACGACTGCCGCGTTTTACAGAAAAGTCTCAAATGTTTTGTTGTCTTCTAAGCATTTCTTTGCATCAAAAATCTTTCCTCTCAGAGTCACATGCATCTAGAATCGGTGCAACTTACTCTTTCCAGTGATAGTAGTTGACAATAAACATCCATACATCTGCTTAGAAAGTATCAAAAGTAATCCAGTGAAAGTTGTCTGTACAACCATGTTAAGATTGCAAACAGGAAGTGCTCGTTGACAGCTGCATGACTTTCCAGTGTGCAGATTGTAGGTAAAACACAGGGCTCAGATGTAGCCCACAGCTGAGTGTCCAGCCCTTTCTCAATCTGCATTCTTGTGTTCTGCTGGACTTATTCAAAGCTTGAATTCTTTTCCAATTTGAAGTCTGCATGTAGCCAAGTACGACCCAAATGCCCAGAAATGTTCCTGCTCTGCCTTTTTTCTATTAAAGAGGCTTCGGGCTCCCAAGTATCCCGGCATGTATTTCCCATCAACCAGTGGTGATGACAGAGGGCGTGACAACTGTTATATTTTTTGTTCTACAACTGTGAATGTGTCAAATGAACTATTTGGATTCCAAATAATAAAAATAATTCCTTCTTTAATGTTTTTTTTTCTCTGTGAGGCCTGCTAGCCAGGGAAAACAGGTTGTTCACCGTCAGCATCCAAAGAGAGCAATCTGAATAATAATACAATTTGTTTATAGAGCACAAAAAACAGCACGGGGGTTAAATCAAACATAAAATGTGAGTTTTAAATCACCTCTTGAACGTGGACAGATTGGGGCAGTCACGAATGTTCCAGAGGGATGCAGCGTCTCTGGAGAAGGCCCTGCTGCCCCAGGTTTGGTGCTTATGTCCTGGATGGTGAGGATAGGAGGTTGGCAAGCCCTTTGGTAATTCACCGGTGGCTCAGAAGCATTTTGCATTTTATCAATATTAATTATCAGTTTAAAAAGAAAAACAATAGCAGTCACAAAAACCACAAAAAATAGCTCACCTAGAGCATGTAGAGTACCGTGTAAATGCTATTAAATGGCATCTCTGAGTGGCCAAACTTATCTTGCCATAAGTCTGTAAATAAAGAAAGAGGTTCAGAAGGTTAATGTGTATCTTCAGTAAAGTGACCTCACATTGTTCACTTTCTACACCATCCTCCACTGTAAATCCACGAGCAAGCGAGGATTTATTCAGTATAGACTAAGTCTACGTCTGTTGTCAAGCTCATTGTCTTCTTGTCATTTAAAACTTGTAATCCCCATCCCGTTGCATTGTTTACAGTGCTTCCCCTTATTTTTCCATGGAGCACATCCTTCAAGAATTCCATGCTTCACAGAGCTTCTCCTTTGAATATGTGGCAGATGAAAGTAAAAACAGGATTACAGTCTAATCCCTCTCGATTGTTTGTGTCTTTTGGCCACTGGGAGAACTCTGATGTGGACCTGCCCTGCTGGAGAGGAAGACAGAGAGAGAGGGAGAGAGGGGGGGAGAAATGGAGATGGAGACAGAGGAGAAAGAGACTTTCCTCGGTGCCGTCCAGTAATGAGAGCCAGTAATAAAGTGGATGTATTCATGGACAACTGAAGCCAGCAATTAAGGAAAGAGGTAGCTAGCTTCAGACGGCCACTTTGGATCTTTTAAATGTAAATACAGCCGCTTCTCTCAAAGTGCTCGGTGAGATATTCCAAATGAAATCCCCTCTCACTAATGAGGGAGCTGTGATATTTCTACACCAAGCCTCTCTACGGCGCTACCACGGTAGGCAGCCCAGGCTCTTGTTGAAATGTTTTAATCAGACTGAAGGAACAGGGATTATGATATAACAGAGTTGGTGGAGACTAGTCTTCCTCTGTTTCCCATATCAACACAGTACTGTTTGATCTGCCCTGAAATCTACACTGCTGTGACTGTCTTAATTAGCTAAGTGGATGTAGACAACATATCCTACATAGTAAATTGCAGGAGTTGACATGTCACTGAGTAATGTTCTGTGTTCCAGTTAATAAAGAACAATACTTGGGAAAATAAAAGGCAGTCACTGTTGCTACATCCATAGAGGAGATAATAAGACAACGAAACTGCTCATATAGATCCTGTCAGGAGACAAATTATAGTAATTTTAAAAGCAAAGCTCTGCTATTTGGTAACATTTGGTGTTTGCAAGATCTCCTCTCATCGCCAGTAAATTGCTGTTGCCTTGATCAGCTGGTGCAGCCTGTCACAGACGCACACTGCATTGTGCCATTGTTTCATCCCATCTGCCTCGGTTTGATGTCTCCTTTCCCATCCTCAGCATCCTCACACACTCCTTCAGTGGTGGGTCAGGTCACTACACACTGGTTTGTGATGCGGGAGTCACAGAGCCGCCGTCATCTCGCTGCCCAGTAACAAACAACAGCTTGACTCGCAATATTGTCGTCGTGTTTGTTTGTTAAGAGGGAGAGAGACTCGCTTGGCAGCGAACCAATTCCAATGAGCTGTTTAAGATATGCGAGTGCACTATGAATAGGAATGAAGGCGGGTTATGTGTTTCAGGGGAGCCTCACGGCGTAGACACGGGCCGTTTTCTCCATGTGGTGGAGGATTTCTCGGTGGCCTGGAGTGGAAGTGGCAATTAGCCTTTATTTGCATTGCCACAGAAATGTATCCAATTACCACCATTTAAGCGCTTACTTTTGACATGCACTGGCTAAAGGGATATTACCATTTATTCCTTTATGGGCAGGGTAGTGATACATTAATGCCAGTAGGCACCGAGAGATCTGCCATTATGTGTTCACCCGATAATTGTGAGTCCAATATTCACCCTCCTTTTAGCTCTAGTTTGGTCTGTAACTCCTGAGAAAAACATCTGACTCCACTATGTTCACTAGCTAGTCGCTAACTAGTCCAATATGTTAACGAAAAATCACAAAAACACTCTGTAGAGCTAACTGAAGAGATGTGGGTGGTGTACACCTTCATCGTCTGATCCGATGTTAATGTAAAACTATTGATTATTGTAGCTTTAAGTTTCACATTCAAACCTCAGAGCTGCTCAGTACAGTCACAACATGCTGCATGGAGGAACTGGGGGTTTATGGCTCAGCTCAACGGCACCCACTGCACTGTTTGTTGAGTAACTTTTACTAAGCTCTAAAACTAAAGGTTCAGGCAATAGAAATTTGTATTTTAGGCTGAATTGCTTGTTTCATCCGCAGAGATTAAGCAGTCTGACTGTCCACGAAATATTTTCCAGTTTTGCAATGCAGCTTGTCTGAGATCAGATCCAATTCACACAGAAGCAGATCTTGATCTTGCAGTGCACTTTTAATTCAAGCTTTTAATCCTCTGAAAAGTCTCATCTCCACCTGGCTGGGGGAAGTAAATTCCTTAATCCCTGTCTCTCTCTGACGCTGGGTTTTGGTTTACTTCAGTTCTGAAGTGATGCAAGCTAAGTGCGTGTGAGTGCAACAGTGAGTCGGTGTCCCGGAGGACTGTGCCGAGGCGGAGGCAGTGTTTGCGCTCTCTGCAGCCGGTGGCATTAGGTGTCGGAGGCGCTACATATGCAGCCTGCTCCTGAGCCTCCAGAGAGTTACACCCCGGTGGCTTCACTCTGATGCTGATGCCATAGATACTGCAAGCGACAACACTGTCTGCGCTGCCAGCTCAGTCAGCTCTGTCACACGGAGCTGACATTGCTGACATTGCAGGTGCCCTCCTAACTAATGCTGCCATCTAAAATTTGCCAGATCATTTATATAATTCTGGGAACGCATTAACTCTGACACTGTCAGCTTTTATTCTGTAATGTTATTACATGCATCTTTCAACTGCAGATAATTCTGAACCACAAGCTCACACGTCTAACTGTAATCAGACAACTGAGTATCAGTCAGGTAAGGCAAGGTTAAGCATATAGCAATATCTTAGCCAAGCTTTGTGTCCGCAATTAAGGCAATAAAATGGAGACTGTAGATTAAATAAAAAGCTGAAGAATTTTGCTTTGGTACCACATATCTAAAAAAAATTGTACTGGAGCATTCACAAGCTGAATTTCGTATAATCTGAGGCTGGAGACCTGCATCACACTGACAAAATCATACCACTACATTTGAGTAATAAATTATTTGTAGCTTGTTCATTTGTGGAGGCTGGCAGCTGTAGTTGGCTTAGATTCAAACTGGATATAACAGAATCCAGAAGTGACCCAGAGTCATGGTGAAATTAAAAAAAAAAAAAAAAAAAAATCAAAATGTCCATAGAAAATGGTCCACTTTTCCTCAGTCCTGTACTCTCTGAGACTACATCTGCTATCCTCCTTGAAAGGAACAAGCTAAACTTTCATTCTAGTATTCCTTTAAAAAAAACAGTTTCCTTCCACTGGTTTATATGGTATTCCTTATGCAACAGCTGATTTGACAGCCTAATTAGCTAGTTAGTGCAGAGGAATAGAACATAGAAAGTTCAAGTTTCCACTTCGAAGCCCCAAACCACGATTTGTGAATAGTGCTGCTTCCAGCCAACTGTCAGAGTCTAAATGGTCTGCACTGCTACTGCAGCTCAGGTAGTAGCTGGTAGTTCACAGTCAACCATATGGACACATGAAACAGCACTGGACCACAGTTGTGGGGGTTTCTGAATTGATATACTTGGGATTTTATTGTGTCAGGGTCATGTGGAAATGGAAAATAAAATATATATATATATTATTGTGTGCATGTCAAAAGCAGTTCTGCACACGATGATAGTATCACATCCTCAGAAAAAAGTTCCTTAGTGGTTTAGTGCTGCACTTCCATAGCGTTCGAGGGGCTCAAGAGAGATACGTGCAGAGTTGAGTTGAATTTAGTCATATGTATAAATATACAAATTCATATACACACACATTGGGGGCAGATACTCAAATCCCATAGTTGAAAGCAACACAATAACACAACTTAAAAAAAAAAACCCAAAAAGTTTGACATCAGAAGGTTGTTCTCACATTCATCTGCTGAAAGTGGAAAGTTTCTCTGTCCTCACTGAGTTTTAAGGGTGGCCCTATGAGCCAATCCTGGTCCAGTATTCAATTTACACAAGTATAATGTGGAAACTTGAGACCTCCAGTGCACAAACATTGAGAATGGACTTTGGAGTAGATGCCATTTTATTGATTTTAGCAATATTTTTCTGGGAAAAACCATATCAGACACACATTATTGTTCCAAGCAGAGTATTTTTATGTCTTAATATATGTATAGGGGGATCTTTAATTGTTTTCACAATGATCAAATAAATATATTAAACATGTCCACTCACAACAACCTGTACAGATGCATCAATCTCATCCATACTTGTCATTTTTTTGCACACTTTTCTATCGTTGCCATCGTCTCTGGCTCTCAGCAAAATCATTTCCGCGTTCGTAACCCACCTTCAAAGCTTTTCTCTCTTCTTATTCATAGTGCACTCGCATATCTTAAAACCTCCTGGTTTATGATGCAGGCTTTACACATGTAGTGTTTGAGGCCTCAAGGTAGTGTGTGCACATACATGTGTAGGCAAAAACAATCTTGAGAGAAGAAAGTGCCAACACACTGAACAGATGCTCCCGAAAAGTCAATTTATTAAGTATAATTCTGTTTTGATATTTGGTCTTCATGAGGTTGTATATTTGGGGTTCCACAGTAGCCGACTGATTAAGATGCATTGTTGAGACAGATACCCCATAACTGTAAAGTACTTTTCATGGTTTCATATGCAAGATGTCATACCCCTTTATTTTTTCAGAGTTGACAAAGCTCCTCCAGAGCCACACAAGAACATTATAAAACTGTTTTTACAGGCTGACCAGTAAATGATTAGCACCTAAAACAAGCTGTCATTTCTTACTTTCCTACGTCTCTGCTCAGTCTTGGATTGATGTGTCCTGTAGCTCATGTCTTTGTTGACTGAACGTAGCGCTCTGTGTTGCTGTTGTTGACAGCTGTGTTCCAGCAGGACATTGAGGCAGGTAGCTGACTGCAGCCAGGTCAATGTGCCGTGGCCTCATGGTGCAATCAGCTTATCCTCACCGCTGGCTACGCTAATGCCGGCAGACAGGAAGCAGTTGTTGGCTCCCGCCGGGTCAGCAGCAGTTTCGGCTGATGACCCGGCTCTATCAGGCCGAGGGGGCTGAGTGAACATCACGTCTCTCTCCCCCAACCCCCATGCACTCCCTTCCCTTTCCAAAGGCCAATGTGGCTCCTCTGGGCTTTTGTTGCATGATGGGATATATTCAGCTGCTCCGTCCGGCTGGTTTGGAGGAATGCTGCGGGTGCGCCCCCTCCTATCGGTTGGTCAGTGGAGCGAGGAGGGATATCAAAGCTCCGTCAAGGAGGGGGCGGGAAGGGGGCTGAGAGGGTCATGTCTCATTGGGCAGAGCAGGGGGGCACTGAGCCTGTCACATGGCTGATGGCTGATTTACCACTCCACTGGAGAGGTGAGGCCTCATAGGCCACCTCTCCCTGCCCACCACACACACACACACACACACACACACACACACACACACACACACACATTTCATTGACAGATAGCCCTTACTGCTCACCATCTCTACAGTGTTTTAACAACCTTGAACATCAATGTGCTTTCTCTCCAGTCCAACCATCTCTTTAGCCAAGCTTCAGCTGAAGCACCGGTATTGATTCCTGCTCCAGCCAATTCAGTTCCAGCCTTTCATGGGCTCTTCTAACTGACTGTCTTTGTCCATGTTTCTCTAACATGTTCATTTTTTTTTTCTCTCTCAGCCATTTTTGTCATCTGCACCCATTTCCTGCTCTCACCAGAGATGCCACTCTCTCCCCTCACCCCCCCCCCCCCCCCCCCACCTGCTCTTACACTCTTCACATTTTGTCCATTTTAGTTGTGCTGTGATGGAAAATCTATGCCATTCACCATGTTGTTGTTATTTGCAGTACCTCATGTGTTGTCAGACTTCTCCGCATATAAAAGACACCTGGGTAGAATGTTCTGTCAGGCTTTCAAGACCCACTCACCCATCAATAAATATATTACATCTTGCTAACATGTATAGTTCACATGGTCCAATGGAAAAGCACAAGAAGCCTTTTTTTTCTTATAATATTGCCATATGGTGTATAAAACATACCCCTTGTAGTCTCTTTTAATGCACTAATGTGTATTGATCTGTGCTCTCAGATGCCTACTGGATATAGCGACATGTTTTCTGTAATATAAGAATAGAACCTGCTGTTAAGCCATTAATTAAATCACACACTGATGTTTGCGACCCTTAAACAAGCAATTTGAGAATAAATGCATTTGTATTTTTGGGGTTAAGACTTTAAAGTCATTGTGCACTTTTCCTTCACAGTGTGCTTCATGTAAAAACTGAATGTTGGGTGTGTACAGTATAAATCCGGTTACCCACAACATGGTTTCACAGCAGTAACAGAGTAAGACCTGATGTAATACGCAGCATTAAACAGGTTTAATGTTGTAAATTAGTCTTCCGAGAGAGTAAGTTGTTTTGTTGTCATTTTTCATAAATAGAAAGATGATTTCTTTCTAAGTGGTTAACTGGTTTATGGCCCTTTACATTAGTTTGTTGTGTTGGTTTTCTCTATGCTAGATACCTAAATGCACTAGATAATCTTGTAGTATCAGTTATAATATTTTTAAATGGAAGTAAATTCTGCCAAGGACCATCAAAAATGAAAAAACCTTGACCTGTAATATAATGCAAGGCAGGGATGAACTGATCTGACTTTTTCTCCTATGATACTCAGTGTATCTGCTGATACTTACATGTCCAGATTAAGCCGGTTCAATTCATAAATGCATCTTTTCCAAAAGAAAAAAAGATTTTCAAAAAATGACCTCCAGAGTGTGTAAATGTTCTCGTGTTTATGGGGAAAACAAAGCTTTGTAGAAACACTGTCGTATCAGTGATGAAACAGATAGTGGCAGCAGTGAAGCATTTCATTGTTTTCTAGAACTAAGAGGAAGAAGAAGAACAATAACGACAGTGGCGGACAGCTTCAAGCAAGTGTTCCCTTTATTGTCTACTTTTCTGGTTGTTCCGTGATGACGCCATAACGCAAAACTTTTTTCTGTTATTGTAATCTGCTTGCAATAAGCAATGCATTCAAAATGGGAGGAAGCTGCTGCGGAAATGGAAATAGTATACCGTTTCTTCTTCGCTGGTTTTCTGTGGCTGGCTTGCATACCCAGTGGGAAGAGAATTACCCATTTTGGCATTTTTTTTAATGTGGATGAAGGAATTTGCATAGATGAAGCTGAAATGCCTTCTGTGAACACATCTTCTTTGTATGAAAACGGTGTTTTAGAGTTTAGCGGGCTTAAATAATCTCAGTGTTCTATCTCCTAAATTTCCTTCCATTATCTATACTTGCTGATCCTTTTGCAGGGTTGCAGGGGACTGGAGCCTATCCCAGCTGATCTGCAAATCTTTCTGTGTGGAACTGATTAAGGTCATTCTTCTGTCTGTAAAGTAAGGTCAAACTGAACATCAATTCTTAACTGTGATAGGAGACATTCCTACACCACTGCTCTTACTACTGCCTTGGCTTTGTACGTGACATAGTGTAAAATACTGCAAATTCTGAAGACAATTAAGCTCCTTTGAAAAAATAAAGCAAAAATCTTACTGGTACCTTATAATTAAAGTCAGCATACATTTCCAAAAGATTAATGTTAATGTAGCCATGCCATATAAACCATTCTGTTGATCTGAATTACTGTACTGATTGCCTTGTTTTCAAGTTCAGTTCCTACATGTTTGTCACATTTTATACATATTTTTCAGAAGCCTTCCAGGGAATGGATTCAGATGCCTAAAGTGTTGGAAGACTGTCGAGTTTGCATCAACAGCAAACAGTAGCAACAGCGAATTAACACAGTAAATGGGAGAAAACAGGGATGCTTCTTACTAAAATATGTTCTAATGTACTGCATTTCTATAAATAAGGGCAATTAGGAATGACGGCCGGTCTGTCATAAAAGCCCTTCTCAAATAATAAAATCTTTGCTCTTTTTTCAGCTTAGGTACTGTACGTAAAACCCAATGTTCAAGATTTTACAGTATTTTATCTGCAAAGGCATCTCTGGTAGGCTTAACTATCGGTTTATTTACATGTAAAACTATTTCTTGAATGAAATCTGATTAAATAGTTACCAAACCTCTGTGTTAAGTTGGTCATCTGATGCTGTCTATTCGCTGTCTTCATAGAATGAAATCACTTGGTAGCAAAGATCAGCCAGAAGCACACGGCCAGTCCCACACCTGCTTTTCACCAGTAGGTGTCAGGCTTTGCGATGTAGGTTTGCCTTTCTTTAAAGAAAGTGTCTGAATCTGAAATTTGTCACATAGATGTTTTAGCTTGATTATCTTATTATACCATATACCACCATACCATATATACTTTACCATATCGAGCTCCGACAAGTTCTCCAAATGAAACAACAATCTACGTCCTTTGTTAAGAGCCCTCCAGAGTGCCCACTGTTGCAAAAATAAAAGTGTTAGGTTTAGACACAGAAAACAACTTGGCTAGGGAAACATGATTTGGGTTAAATGAACTAATTGGTTAACATAAGGGAACGACTAACAATGATTCACGATGATGAACATTGACTGTTTTTAGGAATCAGGAAACACAGTGATCTTCTGTATCAGATGTTTTGATGACCCATTCAACAACCCTGACCTCCTCACTTGTAGATCTACAACACGGATGTATAAGGAGAACTGGGTACAGCGTCAGAGGCAGGGCCACGTTTATTCCTATGAAAGTTACTCAGTCGTGCACAAAGCCAGAAAAGCCACTTCCTGCTGTAAAGAAATGACCAGGATGAAAACATACTGCGTGCTAACTAGAGACTTCCGCCAGCAGAGACAGCTAACTTCCGGTTTAGACCTCCAGCTGATTTGAATGGGAATAAAACAATTCAACTGTGCAGTTCTTCTAGACTTTTGAAACGTGATCGGACCGAGTGGATCAAATTCTGAAACAAATCATTTTGGAGGAGTTGCTCAAAAAAATACATCTACCATTTTACAGCTGCTCCTTTACCCGTGACTGTGTGTGGGAAAAATGCTTCTTGGGCCCCTGTCAGACCCAGAAGATGTAATTCCATGGTTTGGCCACTATGTGAAATTGGCTCCAAGGCCCTGCACTGTGCAGTTTTATTTCATTCAGTATTTTTACATTTACACATGCACCAGAAGAATGATTGAGTGAATCAAATACAAATCATAATATATCCATACTACAGAGCTCTATGGCAGACCTATAGGACAGCTCTTTCCCTGCTGCTGTAACTACAGTACGTACCTCTTGATCCACCCTCTACCATGCTGCATATGTTTTGAGTTTGGCATCTGAGTCTGGGCTGTCTAAGAAAAAAAACGAGACCATTCAGAGATAAGAGAACACTCCTCTTTCTCTCTGTCAACATGTAAGTCTTAAGTGAAGCCGAGTGCTAGCTGGGATTCCTGTCTGGTATCCTGTCTGACATGAAAGGCTGCTCGCTGGGACTGAGGAAGGAGCTCAGAGAGAAGTATTCCCGCCGGACCCTCCGGCAGATGGAACAAGAACACCTTGAAGGATGGGAGTGTCGCCGAGCCCGAGCGCTTGCTTTCTCCCCCGCAGATGAAACGTAACGCGGGGCTGTCTCAAATCTCCGGCAATGTGCGGATGTGAGCGACGCGGAGAGAGCACCTGGCTCTTCAAGGGAAGCAGCCGTTTGAGATGTGACAGAACGCCTTGTCAGATAGAATCACTGTAATGGAGAGATAATCCCACAGTCATCACTCAGAAAGGCATGTCTGCAGGGCATGTTGGAGGAATAGCCAAATATGCTATGCAACATTTAGACGGTAAATGTCGGTGATGCCACTGTATTTATCACAGGCTGAAATCAAAAGTGAGTAATATTGGAAAGAATTTGAGTTTGGATAAGAAAAACTAGCACTTTGAATTTTGGGTGAAGTAATGAGAGATTCAGAAGTTCTAAATGTAGATCAATAAGTGATGTTCTGCTGATACACTTGGCTAGTGAAGAGTCCCTGAATAGAACAGGATTGGTCCTTGTAGTTGTGTCAGATGATAGAGACAAGCCAGACAGGAGAGTTTGCAGCCACTGCTGTGTATGTAGCGATGTGCCTTTCGTCTCTTGTCACTCAAAGGCCCTTGGAGGAGTTTTGCTGCTCAGCCACCTTCCTTGACCTGTCACTCAGTCCTCTGACAGCTGGTAAGCCGCCCTCCTCCTCCCTCCCCATCCTTCCCCCCCCTTCTCACTCCTTCACCCTCCCGGTCCCTCCCAGTCTTCCCAGCATGCGGATCGGGGCTCTCATTTTCATGTGTCAGGCGCCCCCATCAGTGTGACATCTCCCTGTCCGCCTGTCTCATTAGAAACAGCCAGCTTGGTCTGAGAAGCAGCAGGAGAGGCGATTGGCGTTCAGCTCTCCCCAACCCGGGAACTGTGAGATCAGCTCTGCTAACACCAGTCAACCAGATCATCATCTGGCTTGATCTAACATCCACACATACACTGATCCACACACACCCAGTCTCCGGCTGATACATGTACACACACACACACACGCATGTGCAATCTTTTTTCCCTTCTATCAAGTTCAGTGCACTTTCATTTATAGGCTCGACTGTTTATCACAAATGTAAACTTTCAAAATCCAACAGAGTTACAAAACGTGTCAGCGATCGGCGTGGATAACAGACAAATAATGTACAAAGTCACTGAGATTACACGGATTAATTGCTGCTTTTACCTTGCAAACATTTCCTCTGCTCGACCATCACCTTTCTCATGGAGCGCGTTACAAATCCCGTAGTTCATTCCCATCTATCATCATCGTATTTACTAACGCTGACTTACTTGACTTGCAGGTTTCATGGAAAAGTTTAACGTCTCAGTTTACAGCGTGTGTATCTGTCATTTTAAATGAGTGTTATTTTGTGCCCTAATTTGTCCCTCTTCACACCTCTTTCAGTCTCGGTGTATCTTCAGCAAACACTCCAGCAGGTCTGTATGATTGTATCCCAGTTATCTTCTCTCAGGGGACGTCTCTTGATAGAGGGAAACAAAGGTGTTTACTTTTAAGACCTGCATATCAAATGGCCTTGAAGGACAAAAAAAAAAAAAACTAAACATCAGACAGCTATGATTCCCACTCCTTTATTGTTTGTCCTTGAGTGTTAATTGTGCAACGTAGAGAGACATCCATTAGGCAGGCTTGCGTTTGATGTTTTTTGATGCGAGACCTAGATGTGAGACGGTGAATAGTTAAATTCTAATTGCGTGAGGAATTTGTATCGTTATAATTTGGGGAGGCTTTGTATTCCTCCCTTTTAATGAATGTAACATGGCCATCTAGGATAGGAAGGAGCAGAGATTTTGTGAGTTTATAATGAACTGTGAAAGGCTTTTGAATATGTATGAAGATGCGAGACCCTAGGCAAGATGTACACAAGCTCCCCTGATGGGTGTGAAGTTGATCATATCATTTCCTTCCAAAGAGCAGGCCTCATTTGGTAGAGTTTAATCCAGGGCTCATTGTAACGTGGCACAGCTTTGTAAGAAGTTGGAGCACAAGAAAGAGTCGTGGTATGATGGGGGGGGGATTCAGCTGATTTTGCCGCTTGAAATCGAGAATATTGTTCCAGTCATTTCAAGGAAAAATGAAAAGAATTAAATTGCCTACTGTTAAAATGGCCTGTAGTGGAATGTGACTCCACAGTCCACTGTTTCCATTGCTGTCCTAGTATTTTATGCTCTAACAGACTGTTTGGCCTTTAGGTACTGTATATACAGTCAGGGGGGGAAGTGATGAGATTGCACCACACCACTGACTGCCATTTAACTAGCATACTTTCAGAACTCACAGGAGTAAATCACTGCAGCAGATGTAAATAGTGTAAATAGTGTCATTACAACAGGGTGGCTGTGGCTCAGGAGGTAGAGCAGGTCATCCGCTAATCAGAAGGTTGGTGGTTCGATCCTTGGCTCCTCCAGTCTGCATGTCCAAGTGTCCTTGGGCTAGATACTGAACCTCAAATTGTTCCTGAAGGTTGTGCCGTTGGTGTGTGAGTGTGTGTGTCTGAATGATTGGATTCCTCCTGATGAGCCACCAGCATGTGAATGTGTGCACTGAGATGCATTTATTTAGAGTGACCATATTTAATGGGAACAAAATACACGTCCTCTACCGATACCAACCATTCTTTAAAATTTTGGATAAATTAGTCGGACGCAATAAGGCCGGAAATTGACGTTGCACATTGTTACTTCTGCCCCTCTCTGTTGGGACAAAAGTAACGGTTGGATACAAAACAAGTGATTACTTTACTTTTCTGGCATATAACACTTATTAATGCTTCAGTTAGTCCTCCAAGCAAATGACCATGTTGCTCTCAAATCAATTTATCATGTTAAATGTTGCAATTGTACTGTATGAAATTAGTCCAACGTGTCAAAATCACCGTTTTCTTTTATGAATAACACTGGGTTGGAATTTAAGATGTTTAAACTGTCACAAATCCTTACCCATCACATGTATTCAAATCATGTGTGTTCCTCTCTTTTTCATTAATCGCAAGGACGAGTACCGTACTGTATGTGGACATCATGGCATGTCCCTGACTTCCGTGTTACAAGAGAAAAGGTCCATGTTGCAACCGTCCACCTGATACTTTCGTCCCGGTCCGCCCCTACATTCTGCAGTAGCTACTAAACGTTTTAATGCTGCTCTTTTTTTCAGTTTATTTCAATTCAATTCAAAATACTTCAAGGGGAAATTGAAGGCTAGCTAATTTGTCAACATAAAAAACAAAGACACACGAAAAATGTACTCACATACGTAAAAACCCAAAAGAACACAACAACTCCAGGACAGTGTTGTGAAGCGTCAGTGTACACGGGTCTGCACCCCCAAACATATTGAACTTTCAAGTTTTTCACCATTACCAGTGTGGATCTTTCAGGCCTCAAGAGTGCTGGACATCCTAACAAGGTATCAAGTGCAAGGTAAAGCAATTTGTGCCTTATTATTCTTCCAAAATATTAAGCTGTAAGCTACATGAAGCTGATAACTTATTAAATCATAAGTGTTTTACTTTACTTATTGTGATAATTGTATAATTAAAAAATCTATTAACTTCTATGTATGTTGCATTATGACAGTAGCAGAAATAAAAATGGAGCTGCAACAATGAGTCAATTAATCAATTCGTCCATCAACAGGAAATTAATCTGCAACAATTTTGACAATCGATTCATCATTTTGAGTAATTTTTTAAAGAATGCTAAAATTATCTGGTTCCAGCTTCTTAAATTTTAATATTTTCTGGTTTCTTTAGTCCTCTGTGTCAGTAAACTGAACATCTTTGGACTGTTGATTGGAAAAAAAAACAAGACATTTTATGTTATATTTTGGGCTTTGTGAATTTGACAGTTAATAATCTACAGATTAATCATTAATGAAAATAATCATTAGATGCAGCCCTTATAAGAAGCAATAAAACTCCATAAGCCAACCAGCATTGAGTCTACTGTCTGACTGACAGTAGACTAACTGACCAACCTGGTAAGCCCCAAGCAGTTTCTTCTGTTTTCTTTGTGGCATATGGACAGTAGTTCAGCATCTATGCGAACATGTCAAGGATAGCGAGTATGTATGAGGGCTGCTATCAGCTGTCTCAGCAGCTAGCACATACAGCTCAATCAGTCCCCACCTGCACTGCTTATAGCACAGTACCCTGGTGAGTTTGTAACTGTTGCAATGCTTCAAGTTACTTTGGTAAGGAGAAGGAGAGTTCATTTGTTAGGTCGGACTTCGGAGTGCACGGATCATGGATCCATTTCCTGGAGGTTGAATGTACCGGTGTAGACTTGGTACATATCACACTTAAAAAAGAATTGATAGAAAAGATTCATACTCTGAGCTGATATTACACTGAACATGTTGTGATGTTAGTGGTGTTTTGGTTACCTAACAAAAAAATTAATGTCAGGAGGAACATTAAGAAATTAGGACATTAAGTCAGATTCATGAAACAATGAAACATCCATAAAGAATATTTTGAACATGCATGAAAGAACTTGGAAGAAAAAAAAAAATGATATCAACATGATATTTTCTTTTCAGTAACTGTGAATGTAGTGAAACACAGGAGGCCCGTGTACCCTACACAGCACACTTTCACTACAGCCTGTTGGAGTAAGAGTGTGTGTGACTTATTGAAAAGGGTGTTTGAGTGTGTTTTTCTTGTATTTCAGTTCCACCATTTTCACATGTATGAAATGAAAAGGAGGAGAAGCACAATGAGAGAGACCAGGCTCGTTAGTGTGAGTGTTCGCTAAGGCTGAGAATAATGACATAGGTTTGGGATTACGTTAAAGTTTGGGTTACGGGTTATAGTTATTTGTTGAGCCGAGGGTTTACGTCACTTTACAGCGAGGTTTAGGTTAGGCTGGATGTTAGGGATAAGTGAGTATCCTTTTTAAGTATAATCAAATCCATCGAGTGTGTCTATGTGAGCACACTTCATAGCACACCACTTGATCTCAGTCTCTCTTCATCTGCAACACCTTAAGCCGCGACACTGACCTGACGTGGCGGCGGCTGCTGAGTGCTCTAAGTGATGACCCTTCAACCGGGAACATTTCAATTTCAACCTGTGACGGCACCCTGGAGAATTATTTGAATGTTAAGTGCACCCTCCAATCCAGGCGCTGTATGAAAATGTAATCAGAGCGCTATCATCTCCCTGGCAGAGAGAGGGCTCACTTGACTCTCTATGTGGCAGGCGTTGGCGCTGGCCTCATTTCCCCTGCCAGCAGGTGTCCTCTCTGGATATAGTAGGCTTTACATGTGTAATTAACACATGGCACTGCTGCTTGCACTGGCCATAGCCTTAGCCCTGCTCCTGTCACCATGACTTTCTTTCTCTTTCTTTTCCTCAATTTATTTCTTCACCCTTTCCTCTTCCTCTGGAAGAGGTAGGGATGGACGGGTCGTGTAAAGGAAGGATCTGCAGTGTGGAAGGACACGGATGGAGTTAACAGCTTGCTGTGTGGGCCAGCTAATGCCTTAAAACCCCCCTCTAATGAAACCTGTAATTACCAGGGCTCCGTTAATCAAGAATGAAACAGAGGAGAAGCAGTGGGCTAATTGGGGCCGACGTGCTCTGTAATTAGAGTAATAGTCACACATTGCGATTTTATGAATGAATGACTTTGCCAGGTTTTTTTACAGGGCTTCATTACATTGGACAGAGCTACCAGCGCTATTTGCATGCATGTATATAAAGGAGACAATATGTTACTGGTCATTTTTTTGTCCAAACAGCAGATTTTCTCTCCAGGCCTCCTGACTAGGCCAGTGTTAATTATGTCTGTGGCCGAGGATGGGGGGGTGTGGGGGGGGTTGGAGGGATGGAAGGTTGGGGGGAGGGAAGTCCAATTATTTTTCTCTCCTTCTCTTTTTTTGCCCCAAACCTTTTTTCACCCGTGTGCTGCTAGCTGTCGGGGCAGGGAGGTGGATTTCTGTGTTTGTGGAGCTTGATTTGCAGAGTGTGGAAGGAATTCATCATTTGGTTTATCGTAAACACGAACTCTGACCTATTCTGATATGGCAATGGCAACAGTAACAGCGCCTGGTTTGGAAACACAAATGGTGTTGTATATTCCTTTTATATCCCATTCGCTGAGATAGGAAACTGTGTTTGGCAGTTTCGCTTGTTTGCAGCCCCACGTCTCGCTGTTTGAATTTTGAGAACTCATTCTCAGGAATCTTCCAACAGAATATCAGTGAATTCAAGGCCTCAGCATCAGTCAATTGTTGGAAAATCTCCCCCCATTTCCATTTAGTCACTTCATGTGTCTCGGGCAGATCGGATAACTAATAGTAGGGGTAATCGGAAAATCGATTCTAGTCAGAGATTCGGTTACATCAGTAAATAACCACAGACCCAAATTCTGCACAAAATCAGAAACCGATGGTCCCAAAGCCCCTCTCTATCTCTCTGCACTGTGCCTGTAGCCCCTGTGTGAGTGTGTGTGTGACTCGCCTTTATCCTGCTGGCTCGCTACTTTTCCCAATCACACACCTGCTTCAAACCATCCACCACACTGCCACACTGAAAGACATGGAAGTACCAAAAGCGTTCACCACTGGCTGACGTTTACATTTGCAGTCTTCAAAACGTGCAGCTGTATCATAAAATATGCCGGGGGAAGCACACATATTGCTATTAATTTATGAAGGTGATGTCTGCACTGACAGGAGGGTTACTGTATGGAGCTTCAACACAGGGCAAGTAACATTAGCATTAGCAGCTAATGCTACTTCAAACTGGCCCCTAGCTCCTGATGTATTTATGGGAACATGAGTCCATATAGCGTTATTGAACATAATGAATTCAGAGCAGTTAGCAGCATTTTAGAGTATTTATGATTTAGTATTTGAAATAATAAATGAATATAATGATATTGTTTGATTAATTGAGATAAATGTGACAATTAATCGTGATATTGATTTCAGTTGATATCACCCAGCCCTAGTTTGAGAGGCATTCTAGCAAGATGTTAAGTTGTAAATATATCTATCTCCCTGAGCGGCATATGTTATCATTACTCATCCACTGTAGTAGTAGCCACTACAGGGTTTGTTACTGTGATAGCAGCAGAAGTCACACTGAAATTATAATGAAATCATCCGTCCATCCATCTATCTCCATTCTCCCTGTTGCATGAACACTCGCAATTACACAGAAGGTGCACCAAGTTGTTGCAGCATTTATCCAGTCCTTGATTAGCTCCACTGCTGAATGATCTGTATGAGTAAGAGAGAATTGATTCATATGAGTGAGAGAGTGGTTGTGAAGACGATTAAACTCTCTTCTCACTCTTAGTCCATTATTACAATTCGTCCATGTGTTGGTGTGTTATTTTCTAGCTAATGTTTGCTAAACTCATAGACATATAAGACATTTTCACTGTGATGTCACCCACTGGTTTGTGGGCTGCTGACCGTTGCCATCTTTGATTTTTTGAGCCAGAAGCGACCATATTTGGACAAGAGGGTGGAGCTGACCATAGCTGCTAGTTTGGTTAGCATGGTGCGTTTAGAGTCTATGGTTAACTGTGATAATGCTAATGCTAATTTTTGCTGGCAAAAAAGAGGCCTGAAACCATTGAAACAAAAATGTACTTACTGGAAAAACTTAACATCTGACTCCTTAGAGGGTACTTTAGTACAACCAAATGCTGAACAAGACTTTTTTAGGCGACCAAAATATTACAATTAACTTTCATGAACTGAAAACACACTGTGAAATAGCAACAGCTATGTCTATACTCCTACTTTATCATCTATTTTACTTTTTAATGGGACCATAATTTACAAAATGAATATCACACAGTATTGTAGAAGCCTTGAAACTAGTGATTGAACTATAAACTCATTAGGAAACTGTTTACTGAGGTAATAAATCAAGTAAGAAGTAGGGTCATTGTATCATAGACTTCCATACAGAACGTGCACCAAGTTCTTGCAGCATTTATCCGATCCTTGATTAGCTCATCTGACATTTAATGATCAACTTGAATTTGAGCCAATGTAACTTTATCTAAACAGTCTCTGTGGCCAGGAGTGATTGCGGTATAAGTATATAAGTAGAGAAGAGTTATCAAGTCCAAGTAATTTGGTCATTTTAGTTACACAATGATATCTATCTGCAGTTTGCTATCATTAGCCACCAAAAGCTACCGAATAAGGTTGTAACAGCAGAACCCATGAGTTTATTTAAGTGAGAAAAGGTGGGTTTTATTGCATATGAATTCAACTTTTTATTTGCATGAGGAGTTATTTACTAATTCAAAAGCTACTTAGGCTCAATTTAATGCTCACAATGACTTATTTCTGTATAACCGGAGAAGGATGTTTTTAGGATATATGCTACAGTCTGTCTCTTATTCCCAGGACAGTTTTGTTGACCACAGAGAAGAGAGAGTGCTGGCACCTCTCTCCGGTTTGGGTGCTTTCCTGTCAAGAGGGGAAAGGCCACAGCAGTGATTTATGGAAACCATCTGAGGATGCTGGTCCACTACCTGTGGCTGATATCTTCTCCTCTATCTCGCCTCTCATTACCTCATTTGTCATGGCGTGACGCATCGCAACACCGTCCCCCATAAACCCACTTCAAAAGGGCGCTAGGCAGATCGAGTTCCTCCCTGTCCTCTGCTGTGACGGACTCAGATAGGAGCTGTAATCCCAATCACACCAGGCCATTGATCTCCACAGGACTGGCTGACTGTAGACACAGGGCCATGTATTTTGGTTGTAAAAGTCGACACACTAAAGAGTCGCCAGTAGGATGAATCAACTACACAATAAAGGAAGTCTGTGTGACTCTAAAAGAGGGTTTTTGTTTCAGCAGAGACTTGTAAGACATATCTCAGTGTGTTATTTACATTCTAACTTGTTAAAGACACATTGCCTCAAGCAAACGAGAGGTTATGAATACACATACAGTAAGCGTGTGAGGAAATGTTTCTGGGCACTGGATTACTTGTGGGTAATGTGTGTAAAAGTTTGCATTTGGTGGTATTTCTCAAGGTGAAATAAAACAGTGAATGAGATATAGTGTATAATAAATGTCTAATGACAATATAAATCTAATAAAAGACTCACTTAGGGTCAAAATGAATTTATTGGTAGAATAATAACATAATGAATTAATCAACTGGTGTGAAATGAGTAGTTAAAATTCATCATATTTTGAAGTATTTTTCATTATGTCCATATTGGACAATTGCACAGTTCACATCCAACGCCATGTTTAATGCTCAGTACCAGTGCAGGAAGTAGTGTTCCCTTTATAAACTGTTGTGATGTGGAAAGAAAGGGTGTTCAGGTCGGGGTGGTGGATGGGTGTGTAGCCTGTTTAAACCTATACCTTAACCATAGTTTATTTGTTATGGGCACAATCTTTCCCTAACTCTTATCATGCTGTGGTTTGGACAGATGGACAGATATTGTAGAAAACAAGAATTTGTAAAATGCCATTGCATGTAAAAAAAAAAAGTTTGTCATTGAACATACATCTGGGTTTAGCAGAATAATACACTATTGACATTCTTTTCTGGCAGTAGGGGATATTTTACAAGGCACTTCACAGATTCATTCCCAGCATGCAGTGTGATCCTCCCTGTCTGTCCTTACTGTAGGTAGTCTGGAGCATTCCCCTGAGCTGTGTTTTAATGTGCAGCCACTTCTCTCGATCAGGGACATCTTCAAAGGCAGTGTAATGACACGGTGTGCACACCTCTGCTTCCTGTTCCTCCATGGCCAACAAAACAACAGGGATCTTTCTCTTCACATCCGCCTTGGCAGTCCTCATCGCCCAGCACATTCAGTAATGGACAGGGCACCTCAATATGCCCTGCCCCCCCCTTTTTTTTCTCCCACAGTCCCCTCTGTCTCACCCTGTTTTCTGTTTCCCCTCCATGCTCTCAGCAGTCAACATCCTCCATCAGGCTCAGACTATTATGACTTTCATCTTTGCCTTGTCATTTACTGGAGAGGCTTGTGCTATTTACACGTAGCTAGCTAGTGTTTTAGCTTTGCTTCGAATGGATGAGCTGGACTCTTTATGTATCTGAGTGTGTTGTGTATCCCCGGTTATACAACAGGATTTTGGCGGTGCATGCACTCTGCTGTTGGTTTAGCGGTACACTTATCAGTGCCACCTGCTCTTGGAGTAGCCTCTTAATTATCAGATCAAAGGCAGTGAAAAGGTGCTAAGTGGTTAGGAGCTGCAGCAGCACGCTACTGGCCTTTGATCCACTCGGCCCCAGCCTCCCCGACAGCAGCCTGCCTTAAATTAAATATGGACAGACATCTCTCTTTGAGTTCAGCCCTTTTCCCTTCATAAGCTGTTGCATTTTTTGTCCATTGCATTCTGTTTGATGTGAGTGACTGCTTAGCTTGACAATGGATAGCAGTGTGCGTAGGAAGGAGTGGCTGGCTAATCGAGGGCCAGAGTCTCCTGCTGAGTTACCTGGAAAGGTCTCAGCTCTCCCTGGACCAATCAAGCAGGCTGTTAAGTGTCGCCTATAATAAGACTGTGTGTGTGTATGTGCTCCCCCAGTCTGTTTGATGTATTATTTGTGTGCTGATTTATCTGATGTTAGAGTAAACACCAGACCTCATGCTTCCTGGGCTGCAGACGCTGAACGCCGTCTCCTGTACGTGAGCGCTGGATCTGGTCTGGCCCCGGACTGTCACGCCACCTCTGTCTTGCATTAGACCAGAGACTGTTTATGAGTGCGGCGGGCAGATCTAGCTGAAACAGTCGAGGTCTTGTGTCACCAGATGTTTTATAGGGCAGGCAGCGTGGCGGAGGCAGGCAGTAAGCAAGAAGGCAGAGGGGGGCCGGCGCTGGCTGGACCAGCAGTCAGGTGCTCTGGGTGCCCTTTTATGGGCCAGTCCACTAATGAAAGTGGGGTTCTGGGACCACTGTAGAACATCAGAGGCCACTCCACCCCACCAGACCCCCACCTCCATCTACACAGGAATGTCATAAAGCTTTAAGAGATCCCCCCTCCCTTTCATTATTCACTTCCGCCTCCCCTTTCACTCCGCTGTCCCGTCCACTGATTGATTGGTTTTCATTTATTGTCATGTTTTCAGGTGGCTGCTGAGGTGTCGCCTTCACTTTGCTAGGGTGCCACAGGATGGGAGCAATAAGTTATTATTAGGCAGATGAAGTGTGAGATGTTCCCTCGAGAAACCGCAGTCAGAGTCGTTTGATAAGAGAAGTGAATGCGATAGCTTTGATAGAGCACAGCATATGGAAGTCTGGAGAGGCACCAGCCACATATGGAATAGATAAAGGGAGTGTTTCTGTGGTCAACTGTGTGATGTTGACACTTCAGAGACCTGCTGGTGTAAAGTTGCCACAAAGAGGACCCTGACACACTCTGTCTCTGCCATTCGGCTTATATCTACCCATCAATCCATTCACCCACGGTTGATTTCAAATGTTCATCCTTAAGGACCCTCATGGAATTTGGTCATACTTACTGTGACATGTCTGAAGTCATCATCATGTCAAGTCTGTGGTGGCCAAAAAAATGTGGTGGGATTGGAAATATCTATCGCCGACACAGATAAGACCAATGTTGAGATTCTGACCCTGTAATCAATTATTTGTATCTCTGCATAAATAAACTACTACATCAAAAAATAAAAAAAACAGATGTCTTCACAATAATGGTTATATATATATATATATATATATATATATATATATATATATATATAAATTCTAAGTTTAGTGGGTAAATTCATTGTTTTGCCAGTTACAATACGTCTCACGTTCAAGACAGGTTAGTCCAAAGTCAAGTCCAAGCCCTAAATTTTGTATTTCATGTTCTAACCACGTTATTGATCAATTGTACCTTTTTCTTCTGCAACGTGATTGGCTGTCAAGGGATTGATTTAAAGTATGTGCGTTGTCAAGAAAATGAAGAGTTGATTTGCTGTACTCTTTTTCATAGGATCACTTTTTTTAATCTTCTGGCTTGGCGTGGATATCAAGTCATTCCAAAAGTCAAGTGAAGTTATGAGTTCATGGTGTTACAGTCAAAATGGAGTTGCAAGTCTTCTTCGTTCCAATAAGTCGAGTCTAAAGTTCAGATTCATGATTTAAGTCTGACTCAAGTTGAAGTCATGAGACTCGAGTCCACACCTCTGATTAGTTTGACGTGCTGGAAGTCCACTCAGATTCTGCAGAAAGTGTGATGACATCCTTTATGAGTGGTGGATTTGGACAGTACAAGGTATGCCAGATTTCAAAGGTGCACACCTATAATCTCTGTTATTCTGCCAGTGTGGGTATGCCCAAACATTTGGACTCATTTCACATATCCATCCAGGCCAAACCCCACTTCCTGCTGACCCGCCACTCACTGCTTCCTCTCTGGCCCCAGAAACCCTCCTCTCCCTGTCTTGCTGGGTAGCTTTGAACTGCGGCATGTCTCACATGCCTCCTCACCCCCACACATTTCAGCCCCATGCATCACAGCAGCTTAACTCCCATGTAAATCAGCAGGTCGAGAAATACATCCTCTGCCAGGTGCATATACTTAGCCAGCACGGCCTGACTGGTGTTGAGGAAAAGAGGGCATGTGGTGAAAGAAAGAGAGAGAATGTATATGCGTGCATATGTGTATTTGCTACCCTTCCTCATGGGAGCACAGTTACTGCGATCTCCCCTGGCAGGCATTCGCAGGATCTGACTGGATTACACCCTGAGCCCTGCTCGCACGTTTTAGCCACAGTACAACATGCATGAGTGAAAGAATATGGAGCAAACAACAAGGGGGGTGAGGAGGAAGTGGGGCGGGAAGGGGAGGAGGAGGCTGCTGGGCTAAAGAGGGACTGTTCGCTGTGTAGCGGTGTGGAATAATGACCCTGTTTACTTTCTGGGCTGCTGTCGTGTTAAACAGCAGCGAGCCAGGCGGCACTGGGTGCTGGGAGGGGAGAGGACTTAATGTCAAGCTAGTGGAGGGGTGGGGTGGGGGGAAGCAGCTGATCTATGGGATGTCTGTATCAGTTGTGGGGGGATCTTGATAGATACAGAGCAGTGGGAGGAGAAGAAGGTGAGGGAGGGGTTGCAAAGGAGCAGCCATAAGGACAAGGAGGAAAATGTAAAAAAATAGGCTAATCTGAGAGTTTTACAGGGTCAAGTTTATTTATACAAAGACAGGCCTGCATTTACAACATAATGCTAAATTCAAGTGCAAGATTTTTGTAAAAAATAGACTCTTTTGCTCAACTTAAATTACAGTATGTCCCTTTGTTTACCTAAATAATTTATGGCTTTGGGTTTCTTTCAATATACCTATTGACAGCAATGGTCAATGTTTACCTCTAGTAGCAGTTCAGGATTGAAATTGATTTGATACAACAGAACAGACATTTGCCTTTTTAGTTTGTGTATTTTGTATTATTTGGTAGTACCTGAACATCCATTCTTATATTTGGTTTTGGTTTTGTGTTTTTGCCGTGAGTGCACCGGTGCAATGAGAGTGAAAGGAATTTCTTCTGTGGTGCTCACAGAACATACTGTCAAAAAAGAACTTGAGAAAACTTAATGAAACATCTGTGCAGATGTTAAAGCATGAAAGCGTAAATATCTGACAGATCCAGGAGGGAAACTGTCTCGTATTCTCGCCTCTGCTCTCCTCATCTATTCTGACTATCGACTGATGTTCTGAATTGAAGGATGTGAATGAGTTTGAGGTAGACAGTCCCAGCAAACAAGTCGAACCGGCAGCTGATTCCTGGTCGGCATGTTGACTAGGCCATTTATATGATGGCCTGTTGCAGTAGGCCAAGTTCAGTCACATGTAGCAATGTCCCATTCAAGCTTTTCCCAATCTGAGTCCTTAAATATTTAATATCTGATATCTAACCGGATACTTATATTTACATAGCAGTAGAGGAGTCAGTGGACCTGCTCTTCACCCTTGCTATATACTTGAGGGGTCATGGGAGTTTGCACATCCTCTCTACGTGTGACTTACGACCGTGTCCCTCGGGGCACCTTGTGGGAGCTCATTCTCAGCGGGTGTCGGGCCAGAGTTGTCCCTTGTCACCGATTCTATTTGTGATTTTCATGGACAGAATCTCAAGGTGCAGCCGAGGGGAGGAGAGGGTCCATTTTTGGGACCTCAGGGGTTGTTTCTCTGCTTTTTGCAGATGATGTGGTTCTGTTGGCTTCAACACAAGGTGACCTCCAGCTGGCACTGGGATGGGAATCTGTGTATTTTGCCGACCAAGACTTCAGAATTCAGCCACTTGCTGTTACTTTGCTGTGTCCAAATAATTTTGCACTGTAGACTGTTGTAAAGGAGAGTAGCCCCGTACTAAGAGGCTGAAGTGGACAAAACACAGTAGAGTACAGTAATGAAAGGTTCAGCACTTAATTGACCTTATTTTAGCAGATAGTGATCCTTTAAAATATAGCTCTGACCACTAACCCCCCTCCCCTCCCTGTCCTCCTCTCTTGCCCTGGCACTGGCCTGTGTAAGTGTGCTCAGGGGTGGGGGGGCTGAGGGAGGGGCAGAAGGGAGTGGGTGGGCAGCGCTGGGTCGGTCATGCGAGAGCAGCCGGAGTGCTTGTGGTCATTATCAGAGCAAAGTCTCAACATTGCCGCACCAATTAGTTTTGACCCAGAAGGAATAGTCTGCAGACCGGGGACGGGCATCGCTCCATCCACAGCAGATTCAGATGGACACACACAAACATGAATACATGAGAGTGAAACCTCTCGCACACACAGGGCCAGCTTGCACGTGGAACATCATTTCCTTTGGTACTGTGTTTATCAGTGGGTCTCTACCTCTCATGCCCCTCATTCTGTCACACTGAATGTTTCCTCTGTCTTTTCCTATCTCAACTCTGTCAGTTCATGTGCATCCCTGACAGACAGACCGGCAGACAGACAGACAGAGACAGATAGACGGGGCATGTCTTGACTGAAATGTAAATCTGGGAGAAGATGTTGAGGGTATAGAGCCCTCACAGGGACTGGAATCAGATTTGTTTTAATCAGAACGACTAACCAAGAGGGATGAAAAATTATGTGTAATGAACTCTGAGTCCATGTCCACTTTTGTATATGAGCCTTATTTTTCTTTTTTGTTAATATACTGTACGTACATTTTTATACAAGTTATTCATTGTTGAACTACAAATACATCATCATTGATATGACTTAAAATTATTTTAATACAACTCTTCTGCCTGACCTCACTGCTAACTGAGCTCTCATTGGCTGCTGAAGGTGTGTGATCCTCAGCACATCTCTAACCAGAACTGCATTGCTTTGTCTGACCATGTCAGGGTATACAGCTGTTTAACCCTTGAATGCCATAAGTCAAGAGAAGTCAGAAGGAAGGAGGCTGGACAAAGCAAAGTCTGCCACCTGTCACATCTAGCCCTTCATGTCCACTAGAAGCTGCAGTGTTATGTTTCAGTAATGTTACGGCTCCATCGCAGTCCAGACTTCCACTGAAAGCGTTTCAAAAGGTTTTGAAGCACTTTGTTCACATTTTCCTTGCCTGATATCAGACAGAATTGCCAACTCATTATACTCCATTTCCATCTTCAGTCTGACATTGCCTCCACTCTAACCGCTGTACATGGGAGAGGGGGGATTCGATTTTCCGTAACCAATCACTAGAGACCAACGTATCCCCCCGAATCTAATGTCACTGACGCGTAGCCATGCTAACATGCTGGTTTTATCGGGGTTTTAAGAATGGAGGGGATGTCAGGCGATATTTAGAAGACATATCATCTATGTAAAATAAATTTGTTAAATTTGTTCATCTGTGAAGTCTGGACCCAGGCAAACATTTTCCAATATTATTTTGAATTGTTTTGCTGATATTTTTCATGTTTTACAAGAATATTACTGTACATACCCTACACAGAATGTTTATGATCAGGGTGTGAAAAGAGCGTGTACACATTAGACAGTCTGATAGTTTGTATATGTACAGTTTGAATAGTGTTGAATGTTAGAAGAGAATCTATAATATTCCTTCTCCTGCTTCACAGACTTCAAAGACGAAATGACTCAAACAAAAACAGTGTTGCTATATGTACAGCAAGACAAAGTCAATCAGTGCTGACGACTACATTATAATGTGTTATAAACTTGTTACTGAATGTTTATATAATGCTTATAAATGCTTATAAATGCTAAATAGAGGCATTTAAAGTTTTCTTAATCTAATGCACCAACATGTCTCAAGATACAGACTGTCATCTTTAATCTGTAAACAGACAGAAATTCCAGCTTTTTTCATTTAAAAAAAGTGAGGTTTTAAAGACTCAGTTATAAAGAGAAACAATAAGACAGAAGGAGATGTTTATTATCATTTGAAGTATTTTTAAAAATATATACAGTACTGTGCAAAAGTTTTAGGCACTAAAAGTAAAGTTAGAATACTTTCAAAAATATTGCTATAAATTGTTTTAATTTATCAGTTAACTTCTTAGAAAGTTGAGTAAAACAGCAGAAATCTAAATGGATAATTTAGGACCAATCAGACACCTCCCTGATGGTATTGCATAATGGATACGAATCTAAACATCTAGATTCGTATCCATTATCTTTTCCACAGTACTGCATATTATTATTTAGATAGCTGATGGTAAAGAAATGACAGGAAATAAGAGGAGAGATAGGAAATGACAGGCAACAAGGGTCCCTGGCTGGACACAAAGAAGGAATGTTGTGGTTGGCACCTTAAGTCGACCAGCAGGGCACCCTAATAGAATCATATTATCATTTACCAATGTTGTTGTACACTTAAGTGTCAGATTTCCAAAATCTCAGCAATGAACTTGATCAGCACAAAGTTACTGACTGTAAAAATACACTCAAGTTGTAATAAATCAAAATGATCCTTCGAGCAGGTTTATCAATCAGCCTGTATGAGCCTGGCCAATACACTGACCCAGAGTCAGATTCCATGTGTGTCTCTGCATGTAAACTCAGCTGGTCTCTCATCCTCTCTCTGCGTCTCTACTGGCTGCCAGCTCGGCCCAGGCAGACTCCTCTCTGATTTGTTAAGGTAATGATCTAATCTGCGGCCATTAGGGAGAGCAGCCTTTAGTGTTTAATGTGTGGCCAGGTGGTCCAGCTGCCAAGCTCCACAAATTAAAGGGCCCGGGCTCCGCAGTAATGAGTAATGAGCTGTATTTAAAAGCTGCCATACCTGAGCCCACTCGACCAGGCCTCAATATGGCCAGGTTCAAATGAACAACTTGACTGCTTTTTCAATTCCCCAGATGCTCAGATGAGCTCAGACTAACTGTGCACAGTGCAGCTCCACACACACACACACACACACACACACACACACACACACACACATGTTAAGAAACACCTGAGACACACACAGACTGTACAGACACACACCTTTAGTCTCAGGTTTTTGAGCATCCTACAGTTTGGAATTATTGGTTAATATTCAATAAAAGAAATGGATTTTTTTCATCATCATTAACTCAATCAATCAACCATTCAAACTTTATTTATATAGCAGTCAAATGCAAACAAACGCACAACAAGGTAAATATGGATCTAATGCACACAAGATACAAGTAAAACACCATGTGAGTCGTAAAATGTAAATTAAATAAATAAATAAAATATAATAGTAGGTTAGAAAGAAAAAGATTGAATAAGACCTGTTTTAAAAGAATTACATGAATAAGTCAACAATAAAAAAAAATGTTTTATGCATAAGGGATAAGTGTGATAAATGTGTTGCAGTGCTCTTAAGAGGGTGGAAGTAGACGTGCATTTAATCTCTCGTCTCTCTTTTCAACCTCGTGCTGCTGTGAAGACATTCAGACCAAAATGTCACATTTCCAGTCCATTTACAGAACAAGGGCTTCATGTCCAGTGCAGTTTGCTTATTGTACTAGTAAATAAAGAGATAACTGTGATCTAATAGTGTAAAGATACTGGATGTTCAGTCCTCAGCGTAATCATTTTCAATATTATAATTTTTCAGTAATGGTAATAAAACCTATTGTCCTGAATTTTGCCTTTTACGACGACTGTTTTTGCATCTTGTGAAACAATGCAACCTTGTCTCTTTGTCATTTATTTTATAAACTTCTAAATTGAAACAGCAAATATCTTTTTGAAGGAAATGTGATTCTGGCTGAATTAGGTTTTCTGTCGACATAATCAGGAGAAGTTGTTCATTAATGTATGTGACAAGTCACAAACATGTTAAACTGAATGTATGAGTCAAATGTTCAGGGACAATCTATTTCATTTTTTTCTCCCACAAACATATCCCATCTTACAATACAAAGTCGGTTCATAGTAACTACAGTATTATTAATGACTGGAAGTACAAGACACTGCAGACAATGTGTTTAGTAACATTAAACAAAACCACAATCATTCAGTAATATGAACCAGTGCAAGTAAGAAGTGCTTTTGTCACCTAAACTTAGCCTCACATAGGGAGTGAACCTTGGTTTCTGGTGTCAAGGGGCCCCTATATATAATATGTATGTGTATATGTATGACTTCATTGTGGAGCATAATTGTAGCTTCATTTATTAGAAAAAAGTTGCCGATGAACATAATCCAGGCAGCAATAATGTTTATTAACACAACATAAAGGGGAAAACAGTTTGGTTATATACAATCATCATTTCTAGGAGAGAGCGAGATCTATAAGCTCTCAATAGATCTTTACATATGAGGTGCAGTGTGAAGGTCAAACATTTAAACCTACGTTTGTCATGTAGAGAAAGAAAGCATCAGATTTAAGGTCATTTTCTAAAGGTGTCTATTATGTTGTAAGTAAGGTTATTTATTTTATTGTGTTATAGTACATGGATGGGGGACAAAATCTGAAACTAATCAATGCTCCATTGAGTTAAGTGAATATTCATAGAAAGTGAAAATGAATAAAAGCCAGTTGCAAGCAGACACTAACACCAGTCATTGGTTACTTTTAAAGAAATGATATTTAAAAGAAGCTGCTGGTGCTCACTGCGAGTTATTAATGGTTAAATATTAAATCTGAATCATTTGAAACAAACACTTCTCAAGATATGAATGTCAGGTTCCATTTGTTGCCAGTGAGAGCATGATTTGGCTTTAATGTTTTGTTTTTTTTCATTTAAAAAAGTTTTAAAGACTCAATTATAGACAGAAATGGCACAATAAGATGGATGGAGATGTTTTCCATCATTTGAAGCATTTTTTAAATATTATAGAAATACGACATTAATGTTTGAATGCAAACACATTGTGTGTATATGACATATGCTTTTGTCAACAATGAATATGTTCCACCAAACTAGTAGTTTCTCTTCATGATATAATACATCCATAAGTGGGTAATTTCCTTACATTGGAATTATATAATGCTCACATCATATCAGGTGCTGAATGGATCTGATTTTGTAAGATAGTTTGGAGCTACAGACATCACAGGATAGTTATCTAATGCCTGAACACTGGTGAGCCTTTACACACTCATATAGACATCATGCTCACTACTCAAGTGTGTATTCACTCAGAATCAGGAATCAGAAATGCATATACCACAAATGTGCACACACACAAACACACACACACACTAAAAAAAGACGTCTCCTCCTCCTGAAGTGGCCGGTGACGGCTGGTCACACTTCCATCGGTGTGTGTGACAGTGCGGGGTGAATGCATGAAGCCTGCCGTGTCGCATCATATCCACACGCCTCACACACACACACACACACACACACACCATCAGAGCACAGTGACTCCAGGCCTTGTATCTACTCAACCTCAGACGTTACACGCTGGAGTTTGACAGGATACATGAATTGATGGCGTACATACATCAGACCGCTTCCAGTGCATGTGCCGGTTAGATTCCTACATTTATTTATTAATTCCGCTGTATGTTTGGTTTTATATCTTTATCTATCTATCTCTCTCTTTAAAGGGAAACCAGCAAATAAATAGTGAAAATGGGGAAAAGTACTATATCATAAACCATGCACTTACTGTATGTTAATTCTGTTATTACAGTCAGATAAATGTGAATCATTCCTGCCTATAGCATTGTTTGTCATTATATTCACAGTATTATATAGTCAAAAAAAAGGAAAATCTGCAAAATCAGGGATTATGAAATAAATAAGAGAGAAGAAGAAAAGAAAAGCTAACAACACATGGGGTGACTTGATGCACAGATGGGGTCCCAGTAGATTTCTACAACTTACGTATATATCTTTTGTGTATTTTTGACTAAAATAAATTTGAAATCTGTCATAATTTCTATTTTTAGCTCCCCCCAAAACAGAATACAAAAACAAGCTCCGCTCAAATTCTCATGACAACTTGACACCTCCATAACTGCTGCTGTCATGAAAACATTGGGAAACTGAAAAGTTAGGGGCCACAGGCCAGAAGAAACTGAGAAACTAAAAATACAGCACTTGCAATACAACATGCATAATTCCATACGTTTAAGCATAGGCAGTATGCTAAACCAGTCCGCGCTGTGGAGATTTGAAATCTGTAATTCTGACTCTGTTAGTCCCATGTTCTCTGAGGTATCTTGGTTCTACACACAGACAAATTATGGATACTGCTACATTTGAACACTTTTCTTGTCTGTTTAAAAACTAATTAGATATTTGAGAGCGATTCTGAATGCCGACTCTGTGTCTGGGTCAACCCGACCGCCCATTCATGCTCCTCGTCGGAGCTGATTGACCTCTACTTCGATTTCATGCATGCGTGGTGGAGAGCTGTCATTAAGCAATGTGATTTGAATATTCAGATGACTGTTTTAATTGAAGAGAACAAGTGTTCACACATGGCGAGGCTGGCGGTGTTGTCAAACGCCTGAGGCCATGTCCCCGAGCGGCCCAGACCCATCTGATCACGGCTCAGTGGAGACCACGAGCCCACCAACACTACGGCAAAACCCTGGCTGCTTTTAATGCCCTCAGGCTTCCATCATATCCACATCACACTGCACACACACACACACACACACATGCCTGCACGGCACAGGAGAGAAAGGAAGGGAAGTAAGAAGGAAGGCAAGACGTAGGAGAGGTGGAATGAAGAGATGAATGAAATGAGTGACAGCATAATTTGAAGCAGCAAACGCGTTGCCGTGCACAAACAAATGGAATTGAAACACTGTAAGTGAGACGGGAGCCTGTAAACAGAAAGTGAATATGCTAATAGGATCCTGCTTCAGTCAGAGTAAGCAGTGTTAGTACATTTACTTCACTGGCATTCATAAACATGAGTCAGCACATGGAAGCATGACGTCTGCATTTTATATATACTATTTACATTGTTTACTGACTTACAGTGTAACAACACAAAAAAACAAGAATGTAGGTTTGTGTTCAGAAATGGAGGCAAAAATGTGAATTCTATTTATTTACATATATTCATATTAATCCAACAAATATGTATTATAATAAAATTGGTTTTCCTACCTTTTCTGATTGTGTGTACACCATTGAATAAATACAACAAACATGAGAACTGTCCTCTGTTGCCTTTGCTCTGATTTATATTTAACTGTAACATTTATTTTATTAATAAAATGTGCTTATTTGACAACACATTTCCACATTGTTACCTGCAAAATGAAATGTAAAATCAATGATTTTTTTTTCCTCCAAAAAATGTGAGGAAGAGGTTAAAATAGCGCTTTTAGTCTGGACCCAACAAACTCCACCTATCAGAGTTTAATAGACTGATACTGCTGTGAGTGAGAAGTAGTATAATGATAACAGTTGAAGGCGGCTTCCACTTTTATCATGTCTTTTATCAACTTCTTTCATCTGGATTACAACAGTTGGACGGTAAGAGGCCACTTTTCAGAGAGACTGAGGCTCTCAAACTGTAAAACTGTAAAAGCAGAGGGAGACATGCGACCAGCGTATCAACAGAGAAAATAATTCCCTCACAAAAAAATATCAATATATATTGTACTTTAAGTGATAAAATAAAACTTTAGGTTCAAACAATATCCTATATAACCTAATATACAGAAATCCAGTCTGCACATAATTAAAATCACTGAAAAACACAAAGTTATTTCTAACAATCTGAGTCACCGAAATACTTGAAATGTACCAGTGTTTAAAACCATACAGCAGAAAAGTACATTAGATAATTAAACTGAGCTCATTAATGTTTACTGATGCTATTAATTGATTTAAAATGTTTAATTTATAATCAGCTGAGACAAATATACTTATGATTCATATTTAAGAAACAGTGTATACATACTATGTTATGAGAAATGTTTTTATGTTACTCTTCTCATCGGCAGGGGATTTTATGACTTTCTGATATCCAATGATTTAGCGAAAATAGACAATATATATGGGATCAATACATATGTATTGGCTTGGCAATATACTGTAAGTTCTGTTTGAGGGTTTGTCTCTTTGTATTTACAGTATTAACATATATCAGCTTTGTTTAACCCTTTATAGAAGTGCTTATGCTGTTTCTTTTTACTATACTAGCATACCATAGCAATATCTTATATAGACTCTTGCCAGTGTTTTGCATCGGTGTGTGCATGTAAATCCAGCCAGAGAGGTGGAAAACATGTTCATCTGGTGTGTGTGTGTGTGTACACACAATAGATAGATATCACCTCCCTGTTTTCTGGAAGTTTTTACCATAAGACAAGTCTAACGTTAAATTGTCAAATTTAGCATGAAAGTTCTTGGCAGCGCTGCATTCTGCTTCGTCTGAGCGCTCTCTGTTGAGGAAAAATCCAAAACATCTTCGGCTCATACATGGATTAAGAGAATAAATATGTGCGCTACCGTTGTGCAGGGAATTATTACTACACTGAGGCTTGTTGGTTGCCAGGATCACTATGGAGAAAGAAATGGTTGAGTGATGCTGGGGTCCACTAGCCCTTCACCCCCTCACGCCTGGTCCTCTTACCGAGCTCAGGCACCTCCTGTCCTGCCCAGATCACCCACTCCTCATCCACATTAATTGGCTGTCAAAAATGTGCTGAATTAACGGATTAATGAGCGTGGATTTGAATCCTAAGTTTGGCAAAGGGGGGATGTTTCCCTGCCGTGGCGCAGGCTCCCCCTGCCTCCCCTCTCGTGTGCGCAGGCCTGTTACAGATATGCATCCAGGACATTTGAGCGGATTGCATTTCATTAGTTTGATTTGAGCGGACAGCACTAAGCTGCTGAGGGCTCTGCGCTGACAGCTAATTACAGGAATCAGCCTTGTCCACTGATAGAGAACAATGGGCTGGGATGAGCCCGCCTCGCCAGGGGGACCGGCCCTGCATACAGACCCAGCATTTGGCTCCCATATAGGCCCCAGTATGGAGAACCATTACTTGTGTTAAAGGATATGGAAAGCCTAATTGAGTGCTACCTTTCTCCTCTGCTCCGAACTCTATTTTGAGACAGAAACAGAAAGAGTGGGAGAGAGAGAGGAAAAATGGCCATCCTGCCAACCTAAAGAACGCCCCCCCCACCCCCCTCCCACCCCACCCCAAGCCCGCCGCTATCCTCCAACCCACAGCATCCTCCATCCCAGGCCGGCCGGCCGGCCGGCCGACTGCGTGCATAGATCTGTCTGCTTCCATAACTCCGTCCATCTTTAAATCATCAACATTAAAACACGCCGCTCACTCATGTGAACACTTTCCCCCTTAAAAGAGAATTAAATGGATTAGCGCAAACGTCAGTAAATTTAGCGGTGCATTACCCTTTCAACATTCCAAATGGCAGATCGCAGTCAGACAACTGGATTAGCTGAGTTCCTGCTCCCAGTCCCTGCCTGCCGTAATCTTTTGTCAGGAATCATGTTTTTTTTTCCTTCTCTGTTCTTCCGTCGACCACGCAAAGAAGTTTCCTTTTATTTCCGTCTCTAATGATCAACTTTGTTTGTAAAGCCGAGCAAAACTACTGTGGGTCTTCTGTGTTCTTTTAAGCCACAGTACTGAGGGTAGAGGCAATTTTCAACAGGATCTCTGTCTAGTTTGTGCTCCTCTGTCTCGTTTGGGAGGCACTGATATGGCCAGTGGCTAGTGGCCAGGTGCGCTGACACAGACTATTATTTTGGGAGCGAGTAGCACCATCTCTCAGCTTTTTGTGCCATTTTCAGGTCAGGCCTTTAGGTCATTTTCCCCTACAGATTCTATCAGTCTATTTTCTGGTCGGCTGATGGAAGGTAATGACTGAGAGGCTGATGGTGGTGCTGGCTGTGCCTGCATGTGACCATGTCATCTCAGCTCAGTGACAGGGCCTGTGGTGGTCGGTGTCTGCCAGGGGAGCAGTGAGGAACAGGCAGAGCCCAACGCCTGGTCCGGGGGGTCAATGTGAGGTGGCCCCTGCGCTGACTGACAGGACACTGGGGTTTGTTAGGGAGATTTGTCCCTGCCGTGGATCTCCTGTCGGCCCGGTTGTGGCACTTGTGTCAATTTGCACCCCACGCACGTCGCCAGTCTAACTGACAGGTGAGCGGTGGTATGGCGTCCTGTCCGCCTAATTGTACCCCGCAGTCCTGCCTGTGTGTGGGTGTAGAGAGGATGGCTGAGGCCTGGGCCTGTTAGTGCCCCGCTTGCCCTGGCGGGTAGGCCCAGAGCAGCCTCCTCAGCATGGGAGTAATCCAAGGTGAGGGCCTGTCGCTCTGTCAGCTGGTTGTCTACCGGCTGCAGAGGATGATGGACACGCCGCCCTGCAGAACATGCCAGATATGTATTCCGAGCCTGCCGTCTGCACATGCCGGCGTGCACGGCAAGCATGCACGTGCAAACACATACACAAACAGCCACTCACAACACATGCAAACAATAAATCAAACTCCATTTACATGAAATCCAGGGAGAGGCAGATAGATACACATGCATTTATGTCATGCACGCTGTATTCTTAAGGGAATCCAAGGCTTTCAGTGAGGGGGGCGGTGAGAGGGAGGGGGGGTGGTTATAATTGTCAAATTGTCCATCTTTGAATTCCCCAAAGAACTTTGTATGTAAATATGTTGAACACAATTCTAAAGCCATTCCTGTTTTGTTTTTTTTTCTCCAGCTAGGATACATGATAAATGGGCAAGAATTAATGTCACAAGACTCAAAATACACCCGTTCCTCCCTTAATACACACTCTCGTCATGTAAGCTGTCTCCCTGAATATTAAAAAATAAAAAGATCCAACATTTGCGACATACAAACAGCAAATGAAACCCCTCCTAATCCAGCATTTGGTTCCTCCCCCTGTTATTTTATAATCATTTTCAGAGGGAATCGATGATGTTTGCTTGTTTGATGAACAGTGTGAAGAGGCGTGTGTGAGATGTGTGTGTGGGTGTAGGGGGTGGGGGGTGGGGGTGGGGGGGGTTGGTTGTCGGGGAGGTGTGCCATTTCCTGGCTCATGAAGGCCTTGGTGCCAGCTGCACGGGGCTGGTGCTGCTTCCTGGGGGCAGATGCCTGCAGTGCTGCCTCCATGATCCCAGCTCTGTTCCTGCACCAGCCCCTGCAGTCTGCTTCACGCCCCGGGGGGTTGGGGGGGGGGGTGAGGTAGAAGGGGTGGGGGGCCAACACACACACACACACACACAGTCACACCGAGCACAGACTGGAAGTGCAAATACACACATACTCCCTCTCTCTCTCTCTCTCTCTTTCTCTCTCCCTCTCTCTCTCTCACACACACACACACACACCTCCTAGGCTCTGGAGCATTAATTAGGCAGTCTACAAGTCTGCCACACCATGGTCTACCTCCATCACATGCTGGAAAACAGGCAGAGAGGGTGAAAAGCACAATTCAACACACACACACACACACACACACACACACACACACACGGCAGAATTCTGAGGAACTGGGAGGTGCAGCTGGACCCGACAACAGAGACATGAAGAAAAGAAGAGATTGCAGTCGCTTTTTCACCTCTGAACATCAGCTCCTCCTCGCCTTCAACCGGCTCGTCCATCGCTTTCATCACCCATTCCCTCTGTCTCCCCTCGCCTCTCCCGGCACATTGTTACTGACACCACACTGGCATCCAGAGGACCCACCGGGTACTGCAGCCTCTTCGCCACAGTGTCAGCCCCTTCCCCCCTCCCCTCCTCCAACCACCACCACCACCACCACCAAGTCTATAAATAGGCTCTAATTAACCACAGCACTGTACCTTTGGAGATGTTGTTTGGAGTGGGAGAGTGTGTTTGTTGTCTTGTATCTATAGAAGTTGCTCCTCTCAGGGACTGGAAGAGGGCTGAAGGTCTCTTTGCATTTTGATCATAACACAGATGTAAAGCGGAGTAGAGTGACCAAATAATCCGTCCCAGTCAGTGTCTGTAAACCCTGCAGAGGAAGCTGCTTTGATGCTGCTGTTAAAGAGCTGCTAACACCAGTAAAACAATTTCATCAGTCGGGATTTTGGTGGAGAGTTTTAGTGTCCCGTGATGTTCAGATGCTTTTCTACCCTGAGAGGAAAATGTTTAAGGAGGAATTAAGGCAACATTACATTTGAATTTAAAAAATATGACCACTACCTCAAAAATATCCGTATTTCTCAAACCAGGACTATTTTTGGTGCATAATTATTACAGTAATAACCCTTTATGTTTCAGTATGTGTGCAGTATTTCTACACTTCTACTCGTCAACCCATTGATTATGGCAGCTGATTCCTCTTAAAGGGCCATGACACTGTTTTTGCATGTTTTATTCCATTTATAACAAATCACTTACGTTTATATTTACATGACTGCTGAAACTCCTGCAGGTTTTAAAATCAATGCATTTCATGTCTTTTATCCTTTTTTTTATGACAGATATGGATTTCACTGAAGAGTTGTACTAAATGAACTCAATTTAAATGAACTTTATACTTGATTAGTAAAATTAGTTTGCAACCACATTATCATATCAGGTGGATCTCAAGGTTGGGAGAAGATAACTCAACTTATTATACTGGATATGTACTTAATATTATGAGCTTTATTTACTTATTATTGAAATGATTTTCCTCCATATTATAATTACTGCTACTTCTGCTGTATGTTGTTGAGGTTTTAAAGCCCCCTGAGACATATTTATGATCTGGGGTTTATATTAATACAACTGACTTGAGTGTTTCAAATTCTAAAATATTATTTATTTTTGAATAGTGAAACTTGTAATTCAAGTAATCAGGTCAGGCCTGTTTCTATTACTGTCAACGTAGCGTTATCATAGTGTGAAAACGCAGCTGAAAGTGCAGCTTGATTTGAAAAGTCAGGACTGCGGTAGAAACAGACATGATGAGACTCAAGCAAGTTTTAAAGTTGATTTTTAAAGCAGAATGAAATAAAAAGTCATCCAATGAATGTCTGGAAGATCAGAAAAGCATTCAATAATGCAGTGTGCTATGATATGAGTTGGAAAACGGTCTGCAGTGATGTACACTTACTAAAGTATCATTTGTTGTAAATGTGCTATCACATACAAAAACATCTGTCATCCTGAATTGAATCACGGTGTATTTTTTGTGTCATCTTTATGAATATTTTTTCTCCATTTTTCCTGAAGAGGCGACCTCGAACTCAAGGATACTAATTGATTAAATCAGCAAGAAGTGAACAGAATAATGTGGAGTCAGACTCCTGACAGTGTGGATCCTGCACGCTGAAAAAAATTCTCCCTCTCAGTGTGCAACGGGGCCGGCTGCAGAGGGCTGTGGCAGCTGTCTGAGCGCGTGTTTTGCCCATATGGGGCAGAAATGCTCATGGTGCACTGATTTCCGATAGGTCTTCACCTCCTCTGCTGCTCATGGCCTGCGGCTCCTTCCTCCTTCTCCTCCTCTGCGCTCAATCAATTGACTGCCGCCGCTGACCAGCTCCCACAGCACGCTGCTGGGGGAGGGAAGTTATTGGAGTCGTGTGTGAGTTGAGTGTGTTGCTGTGTGTGTGTGCACATAAGATACCTCCAGTGGGGTTGTGCGAGCAGTAGTATTTGAATAATCTGCAAATAACATAATAATCTAAATCTTAATCTTCAGACAGGAAAACACCAGATAAAGTCTCCACACTAGATTTCAGTGGAAGTTCACCATGTTGATGATGTGATTCTGTGTTTAAAAATGTATTCCTAAAGATTTTAGTTACCTTTACTCTGAAAAATGGAAACAACACGTTCTTATACAGTATATGCAGGCCAAGTCTGTCTTGGCATAGTGGGGTTCTTTGTAGTTCTTTTTTTTCTGCTTTGCACATTAAAGACATTTTTTATAAAAGCTAATTATTTGATATTTACACAGATACATTCACATATATAAAACATACTTTTACCTACATATATGCCAACATAAATGAATTTAAACTAAACAAACACTTGTGCAGGAGAAGTAGGAAGCTCTCTGAAAAACTCAAGACAAGATAAATGGAATTATATTAATAAATAAAAAAATGTGCGTTTGAAAGTTTCTCACACTGTTTCTGGAGTTTTTTCTACCACAGGGATTGAGATTCACTCCAATTACATTATAATTTTTTCATTATTTGAAATATGACTTCTCAAACAGGTTTATCTATGAAAACCAACACAAATTTCATGTGTTTGAGGTTATTTGGTGCTACAGTGCAAATTACTGTGAGCAAGTAATGTGATTTACATCACGTGCACCAGCTGCATGTATGAGGTTTCCCAGAGGTTTAGGGAGTCAATAAAGTTACATTTGTACCTCATAGTCCAGTATATGTTTAGTCACGAGGAAAAACCTCCAGTTGAATGAAGTCACTAAATCTAGACATACAGCAAAATAACTCACAACATACTGAGCATAAATGGTTTCCAGAATTTACGTTCCAACTACTCAACTGAATTTAAGGTATTTTTACTCTACTCAACAGTTTATCTAAGAAGTCTGTAAACTGGACAGTGGGGTCAGTGTCAAAGAAGAAAAGTGCCATCTCATAATATAATGGATTTCCTTTTATTTTACACTGTAATTTTACTGGGAACCATGTAATAAATAGTTTAGAAAGAGAAAAACAGAAAGCTACAGATAGCTGTATCAGCTATTCACAAATGAAACACAAATGTTAGCCTGTTAGTTAATATTAGTTAGTTCTTATTGGTGCTCAGTTATTTAGATAAGTTAACTGAAATTGTGTAGATGTATGTGTAACGTCATGGTTCATGTAATTCTTTTGGTTTTGTGTGTGTCACATGACACATTTTGTGTTTTGTCATTCATGAACTGTATGCCAACAATAATTTAACACAAGTGCGTTTATTTAATTATACTGTGAACATATGTATAATGTGTTGATAGGTGGTTACAGGCTGTTTACTACTTATTAATATTATTTACTTATTTCTGAAGAATCAGCACAGAGTAGATGACGAATGATGGTGAATGAACGATCAAAATCTCCAGAAAAATAGATATCAATTTTCATTTTCCCACAATCACAGCTGTTATTCCAAAACCTGTACAGAAAAACACACACACAAGAACGCACATATGCACACACACACACACACACACACACATGGTTTGTTCAACTGTTTTTCTGTTGTGAGGTTTCACCTTTGAGACATGGGAGCTGTAGATACCAGGTGTGTGATAGAGAATATCTTCCTCAGGGAGCGCAAGGTGCCTGCTGTCATGGCCACCAGCACAGGTGTGTGCCAGTGTATGTGCGAGTGTGTGTGTGTGAGTGTGTGTGTGGCCACCACCCCCAGAGAGCTGGTCAGCTGTTGTTTCATGCAGGAGATTACACAGCTTAATCAGGCAGCCGGATCAGGTGCAGCTGATGTAAAGAGTGTAAAATCTCAACACACACACACACACACACCCCTCCCTTTACACCCAATTAGCCCCGTTACCAGGCCCTCCACACCAGGGGTTCATAGACACACCCACCATATACAGGTAAGCACAACTCCACGCATGTGCAGGCCCATGCATGTAGCATAATCCACACACACACGCACACACACACACACACACACACACACACACACACACACACACACACTGCACAGTGCAATCACAAACAGGTCACATGAAATTTATTTTTATAAAAAAAAAACAAAAAAAACAACAGATCTCATACAATCAGTGTGGCCAAACACTGATATGCTGAATCTGATGCAGTTTTATTGATTCATTAGAACTGATCAATATGAGCCTGATAACCTGAACTGATTCTAATTAGGCAAACATACATGGAAAAAGGATGCGAGATGGTCCATTGAATTAAAAAAAACAAAAAAACCCAAAAAAAACAAAAACAGACATCTGTGGAATTGGAATAGAAATTGAACCGAAACCAGGAAACAACTTGTTTTTTGCTTTTATTGTTATATCTATTTTTTTTAATTTTTTTTAATGTGTAATAAATGTTACCATTTGATGTACTATCTGTCTATCTAGATGGGGCAGATAATATAGATATGAAAAACAAGTGGTTTTCTGGTTTTGGTTTAATTTCTGCTGATTTGAAGATAAAGACAGGAAACAGACCTACATGGACCAAAGATCATTATCATTGTTTCACTTGAGTTTTATCATCTCAGTGCTGTTTCTGAGGTTTTTCTATCCTAACAACATACTATGTTGACAAAACTATTTTTGTATTTTATACTAACTTGAAAGAATTTGGCCTGTGGGAGACTCAGTCCAACACTATCGCTGGTATGTGTGGACATTATGGTCCGATATCCATGCTTCTTTATGGCAAAATTACAGTATACGGATGGAATAAGTATATTTACACAAAGTCAAGCAAAAGAAAAGCATTTAAAACTACACATGATGATGAGACTGAGAGCTGTGGCCTCTATTCAAAACATTTTGACAGCTGTTTTATGTTGAATTACCTCGTAATAAAAGCTTTAATTAAAAAAAATCTTCTCAATTTGTCACAAAAATTTCAGAGAAACAGACAAACAGAAATATTTGAGGTGATATTTTACTGATCTTTGTTAAAAGGCTGAACACTGCGTTGCCTCAGTTCATATTTGACCAGCAGTTTAAGGTTGTAAACTTTACATATTGTTGTGTGATGTCCATTACTGAATCTGTTCAGTGACTCTCCTCCTACTTGTGCTACTGTTACACTATATTTCAGAATTTACCATCATCTCAATAATTGTCACTTCAGTCTTGCTAATTGATCTAACGTGGCCGTTGAGTTGAGTGAGGGAAAGATCAATGTTTGTATTTAAAAAAAAAAAACTTTGTTTGTTTGGGGAAGGTTTGTTAATGGTTGTTGAAAGAAGAACTACTTGGTCAAAGTCAGGATTAAATTGTGGATCATGTTTAAAAGAAAAGGGAAATGAACAGTGGTCTTCTGTTAACGCATCATTACACCTTCAAGTGGAAGATTTGTGGCTGTATGACATCACACTAGTCTCGTCTTTGCTCCTGACCGACATAAAGTCATAATTCACAACCATTACAGGTCAATTAAACAAAAAACACGTCACTTTTAGATGTTTGAACAAATGACTGATGCTGTCGATTGTTTTTCTTGAATTTAGGGTATGTACTAACCAAAGGAATGTCACTAATATTGAATATACTGAGTTTATTATTGATAAAATGAGTTGGTGTAGCTGGCATATAACCATCTAGCATATATAAAACAAATATATTCTGGTGTACAGATGATCAAAAATGTAATGTCTGATTAACTTTGATGTGTTGAAGTTTGCTAACTTTGTTTCAAAAGCCTGTTTAATTAATATTTACTCTAAATTCTCCTAAAATATTATAAAGTATATGTTTCTGTCAGTGATTTATGAATTTTGTTGTACATGATGATGGTCTGAAGATTTGATTGTGAAAGTTGTATAAGTTGTTTCTCTTCTTTCTGTATATGCAGCAGTCTGGGCCTGGCTTGTATGAATCTGTGGTATCTTGTAGGCCAGTGCAGGCTGGACATAGTTATATGCATAACACATTCATTCATTCACAGTTATAATAACCTTGTACATTATACACTGAATATTGAACATTTTTCATTTACTCAGCCCTAAACATGGTTGACAAAAAAGAGAATTATTCTGCACAATTCTACTTTGACTGGAATCCAAGAAGAAAAAAAAGAAAAATATGGAGCCGCAGATGGAAAGACAGGACAGTATGCTCACCACTAGTAAACCACAACATGTAAAATAATACTCCAATAATATTAAAGAAGTCACATCTTCTATGCAATTTTCCAACAGCCAGATCAAAATTAGAGTATAAAATAAGTCAGGGTGAGAAAGTCAGGGTTAAAATTGTGCTTAATCTTTACAGTTTAGTATGAATGTGATTCTAAATTTTGACAAATCTTTATCTCAGGATTGATTTTGCATACCTTCACATCATTTCAGCAGCGGCATTATTGTTTTATTTTTGAGGGCTTGTCTGCAGAAAACTAAGAGTGCTGATGATTTAGTTTGGCAGAAATGATGGCCGAACAAAAGATGTCTCAATTCCACGACAGACTGCAACACATCAAACAAAAAAAAAACTAAGTTGATAGTGTCCCCTGTCCTCCCCCAACTCACTGTACAGTCATCCAGCCACCCTTCAAACTTCAACCCATCCCTCCGTGCCTTCATATTCTATAAACTGAGACTTGGAACTGTTCCGCTGAGCCAGAGACAGGCCTCTGAGATTCAGCGTGTCGCAGATTTTCGGAGACTCCTGCAGTGTGTCTTCTGATGTGTCCTGAGGGCTGACAGAAAGACAGACACAGCCTGTGTGGCTGTCGTTGCTTCTGTCTCTATCTTTATTTTCCTTAAGCACTCTCTCTCTCCTCTACTACCTCTCTCTCTCTCTCTCGCTCTCTGATGCCACTGTCTGTCTGGAGATTAATTAAATGGCTACCCAGCCAGCCACCGCCACATCAGCCATCATCAGCCATCATCAGCCTCTCTTCGCCATCAGCTCCCTGCTACAGTGGCACCGGAGAGAGTGCGTGTCCTTCCGTGCGTGCGCGGCTACACACACTATTAAAATGATCAGTTCATCTTTGTTTTGTGTGTGTGTGAGTTCTACTCGGTGTGTACGGTATTTCACTGTGTGACAGTTCAGTGTGTTCACATGTTCCGGTGTGTAATTGTGTGCACGTATGTGTGAGTTGCACAGGAAATTAATTTTGTGGTGCCTATGTGTGTGTGTGTATGTCTGTGTGTGCTTGCAGAGTTGTCCAGTATGTGTGGATATGTGTTTAGTTGCTAGCGACTCCACAGAAGTCCAATTATATTTGTGCTTATGCGCCTGTGTTTTGTGTGAATGTGTATGTACACTTCGCCTATATACTGTATATGTATGTGTGTTTCTCTAGTGTGTTTTCTACGTGTGTGTGTGGCTTCTGCTGGATGAGCCACGCTTCAGTAGAGAGTTATGCCACAGTAGCCGTCAAATCTCGCAGCAGCGCGGATGACTGTGGGGCGGTTACATGGCAGGTGTGGGGGGGGGGGGGTTGCAGTGGGATGTCGGATCTGAGTGTTTATTGTTTGCCATTATTGTTGTCATTACGGCTAGCGCTGGCATCAGTGGTGTGTGTGCTCCAGCCAGTCTTATCATTACCATCCCGCCTCGCCGTGGTTCTCCAATTGTCAATTCACCGTACAGATTCCCCTGCTGTCACGCCGCTGAAGGCTTCCTCTTTCCCCTTCCCTTCAGTTTTTCCTCTTTCTCCTTTGTTCTTTCCAGCTCTTCGCCACGCTTTAAGGAAGTGTGTGAACATAATGTGTGTGTGTGAGTGAGTGAGTGTTTGTTGGGGGGTGGGGGGTCAGTGAAACTGGCAGCTAAGACCGGCTCCGCTCGGCTTTTCAGGCCTTAATTGAGACATTCTGTCAGAGTGACAAACACATTTGCATGCAGTGTGTTTTTCAGGATGTGCTTTTTTTTCCCCAGTTGCTCACCACTCTGTTAATAAGCTTTCCATCACTCACATGAAGAAAAGTGTACATACATACACACACACACACATACAGTCTCATGTATACAGTATGCACACTCATACTGTATACACAACTGTATAAGGAGCTGTTGGAAATGCTTGTTACTCCCCATTCGGACACTAATGAGAAGGAGAAAAGAGAGAGTTGGATGAAAAGATGCAGACTTAAACATTTAGCTAACTGATATTATCCAGAATCTACAGTTCAGCCATGCTAGCTTCTCTGTAAGGCTGTAGGCACAGCGGTGCTATGAGCTTTTAATGCTAACACCCACATGTTACCATGCTCACAATGACAACACTAAACATGCTGATGTTTAGCAGGTGTTTACCATATTCACTATCTTAGTTTAGCATGTTAACATTCGCTAATTAGCACTAAACACAAATTACAGCTGAGTCTGATGGGAAGTACTGGACAAAGTGAAATTTCCTAAATGGAAAATTAAGGGATAATCAAAATGATTGCAATTCATCCCATGGGGAACATAAATGTCTGACACAAATTATAAGGCAGTCCTTACAATAGTTGTTGAAGAGTTTTGACCAACCCAGACTCAGCTGCTGGTTTAGCATCTGTAGCATCCTGAAGGTCCAAATCTGTGTCAGATGTTTCCCCTTTCTGTAGCAACACCTCCATGTTTCAATCAAATATCCATCTCAAGTAAATTCAATAATGACACATAGCTACAGGAAAATGTAATTACATCCGGTCTGTGTTGGCGGTCCTACCTGCTAGCAAGTTAGCGCGAACTGCAAAACCGAGACAACATGTCACTACTGTGCAACTCTTATATTAACTGTACTTGTGGAAATGTATAAAGTTACTGTATTAACCTAGCCCTGTGAGAAAAGCAACCACTTTTGTGCTTGTTCTAACTCAGTGCTCACTCTCCCTGCCCTGAGCTGAAGTCTAACTTGGGCTGCACGGATGACTCGCTCACTCACAAGTTTCATGCCACAGTCACAAGGTCGCCACCTGTCCTGTAAAATACGGAATCGTCACATAAAATACAGAATCATCTCGTAATAGGAAACTATTTTTATGAGATAGAAGGAAACCCTCCTACTCCGTTATCTTGCAGCCTGTCTGTCATGTTATGTTCCACTACCCAGAGAATGTGCTTCTCATTGGTCATGAGAGACAGCATTACTACGACACTCAGCCAATCTGTGCCATCTGCGTTAAACCAATATGGCATCCCAGGTATGGACACCCAGTGAACTGCTCTGCAAAGTTGATTGTTATGGTAAACTTCAAATCTAAACCTCCAGAAAATTAAATGAGCTAACGTTAAGGTGGCTTCAAGTGAAGAGTAACCAGTTCCAGGCTAATCGCTGGAGTGCCAAAGGTCACAGAACCGCCATAGACAAACAGAGTAAAGGACATGGAGGACATGGACAAGGTAAGCATGAGTTTTGTTTGTAAATGTGTCAGCATATTATGTAATACTATTGCTTTTCTCTGCTTGGACAAGAAGATCTGAATAAATATTTGCATAGATGATTGCAAACAGAAATTATTCGGCGTGCAGACCTACGAGTCCCACATTTTAATATGTTGGCAATTGCGCATGTTGTGTTGAGTGTCTAAAAATAATTGTTAATTGTTTGACATGCAGGGCTGTAAGCCTCACAGCTACATGGGCATTTCAAGACCAGCGCGGTCCAGCTGAGTGTGCACATTTAGGCCAAAATCTAGCTGCATGGCTGGGACACGTTTTATTGCTGTCATTTCATCTGCTTATTATTTGCTGACGTGACTACTCATTGTTGAGCCAGAATAATGGTAAATAGGTGAAGCCGTTGCAGTTTTCTTGATGTGATTAAGTATGGTATGGATAGGACTTCTCACAACCAAGTATGTGGGCATTTGTATGTCATATCTTTAGATAAGTCAACTACTGAAGGGTAATACAGGTGTAAGACCTGTCATTTTGGACAAAATAAGCAGGGCTCAACATTAACTTTTTTAAGCACTTGTCTTTCGGACAAGTAAATTTACCTTTCACTTGTCAAGACACAAAAGTCACTTGTCCGGGTAAAAATGACAATAATTTACTGTTTGTATTTTGTTTGCGATTGCAGAAGGCTGAAAGACGAACAGTTGAAAGCATCCTAACAGTGTCAACACATAAATGATTCAATTTATGACTTTTATTCATTACTTCCCTGTTAATGATCTTTTCAAATTGTGAAGCACTTTGTAAAGTCTGTTTCAATATGAGCACAAAAGGTTAATCATTGATCATCCTTCTGACATTTAATTTGATTGACAACTTTTCCTCTAGTATATTTTTTCAGGGGGGACAGGCAGTTGCCTGATAGAACAAAGGGAAAGATAAATAATGATATTTAGCAGCTGATTCTCCATTTTTCACCACTTATACTTATGAAAAAGTGTTAGGCATCATATCAAAAGCCTTAATGCTGTCTAAACTGAGTGACAGCGTAGAAAGTATTCACAGTATAATTAACAATCTTCTTGCAAAGGTAATTATTTAGTCATCAAATCAAAAAATGCTTGCTATCGCTGCCTTTTTTGAGGATGAACTACAAGATAAATCTATCCGGGTGCTGCACTGCCCGCACAGTTGAGTTCCACCTTTTTCATTCCATCAACATCCGGTGGCCTAATTGTCTTAATCAATGGGGACTGGGAGTGGGTGCATTGACTGTATATAAATATGGATGTCATGACAGCTGCCCAAAAGTTAAGTCAATCATCTCGATCACCCCCTGGTGGCCGGCTGCAGTACATGTATACATGGAGGGGGCGGGACTTATGACCTATTATTATTGTTGTTGTTCAACCCAACCAGTCAAGGCAGATGGCCGCCCACCTAGAGCCCAGTTCTGCTCAAGGTTTGTTCCCATTAAAGGTGTTTCTCGCTTGCTCTCACATTCTTGCTTTTCCTTGGTCTCTCTGTCTTGTTTTCTGGGAGATGAAAGATAAATTATGGACATTTTAAGCACTCTTTATAAAATTCAATCTTGCTACAGCCAAGTGGGAGAGCAACTTTCCCCTTCATCAACATTACCATGTTTTACATGCTGCAGCAGAGCCTAACCATGGTGCCTCTATTCACAATCCGCCAATCCTTCCCCTTTGTCATATGACCTTATCTCTCTACCCACTGGAAAAAGCCTCCCGGTACCAAATGCATTATGTCTTGCATGTTTAATCACATTATATCTGGGCCACACAGCTTTATTCCTCAGACCCTATTCTGCATTCAATGAGGTCCAAACTAAGCAACAGAGGGAGAATGTATTGTAATGAATGCCAAAGCTGAGCACTAAGAGGTATTTTGTTCTTCGAGCTCTTAAGGAATATGGATTATGAATGAGGGCGGGATCAGACCTGCTGTGGTTTCAATATGTATGAATCTTTTCATATGCACCAAGCCGACTCCTTTATCTGCCACAGCAGGTGAGGAGAGAGGCAGCACTTCTGACATTGGTGAAGAGCAGCCACATGGGTTAGGATTTTTAAGCCCTGTGCTGGGCTACAAAATAATGCTATTACTCATTGAGCACTAGTTAATTAATCATTAAATTCATTTTTTACTGTACTGCCAAAGTTGGTGATTGCTAGGCGCCTAACAACTATCTTGCTATCATGTCCTTGCCATTGCAACCTATAGATATATATATATACATATCAGAGGAGGCTCATCCATAGAAGCAGATTAGGTTGTTCCTCCTTTATTGAGAGGCAAGAGGGAGATCAAAATATAACAAATAATATTTGGTTGAAAGAAACAATTACCAAATATCAGTATCATTTATAAAATATTTTTTCTCTCTTCTTTGGAAAAAATCCATAATTGAAATTCTGATTAAAATGCTTCAAAGGCGACACCTGCAGGGCAGGAGGAGAAAGGGCAGTCTGTGTGAAGCGTTGGTGGGGGGCAGTGGGAACGTGGATGTATTATAAGAGCTGGATACTGGACTAAAAATGGTGGACAGGGGGATTTTTTGCTGCAATACCGCGAGTAGCCACTGGGAAAAATTGGCTGCAAGGCTGAGCAGCGGTGCCGTATCCAGCTCTTATTATACACCATGAGTGGGAGGCAGAGGCAGACGAGCTCCTGCTGTCCTCCTCAGGGCGGGATCTCTTACATCAATTTAATGTACTTTTTTTTTCATGCTAATCTGTGATTGGGCAAGACATGTGAAATGCCCCACCAAGAGAGGATGTCCTCCCTAACCAATCAACAACCAGAATGCAATATTGACATCGCATTGGTCTGATGATAGTTTCCAGATTTCATCTTCAATTCTCCACCACTGTAGTACGTGTGTGTGACAAACTGGTAAGAAAAGAAGAGCTGTAAGATATAGATAAATTGACAGAGTAGCATCAACAAGAAACAGGTTGTGATAATGACGTGAAGGAAAAACTAGGACATTAACTGGGACATTAACGGGAGTAATTACCAATTGGGAGTATAGTGGGAGAAAGGTTCAAAATAGGGAGACTCCCGTGAAAATTTGGAGTGTTGGAAGTTATGGAATTGTAATCATGAATTGAACTCTTTGTATTTGCAACAAAGACCATTTTACAATCAACCAAAACAAACATTTAATCCAGGTATGATATATGATGAAAATATAACAACTCACTGGCAACTTCCTCTTAGTTTAAAGGGCAGTTAGAAAATGCTGCAAATAAACCAGACTGAAATAAATCCTGAATAAAATGTGACAGTCCTCTTCATTATCTCAGCATGTTTCTTATGTCATTAGAGTAGGCCATTAGATCTTTAAATTATATAATTATAACATTAAATACTATACTTTTTATAGCCATATTTAAGGCAACATCTCTAGAATTAAAAGAAACGCATGGCCAAATCTTTAGAGCATTGGAGGAAAATACTGGTAGCACAAGATGGGCTGTAAAGTCTTTTTTATTATGACATTTTGTTTCTGTCAGGTTTCCTGTGGATTCTTAAAATTTAAAACTCCCAGGATACTTAAAAAGTCTTAAATTAGAGTTCAGAATTTAAGGTCTATATGGAGATACAAAAATATCCAGAAAAATATCCCTACTGAGAATGTTTTACTACCATTAAACTTTGGTTCGGTCCTGAAAACTGTAGCTGTAATGCAGTGGTGTAAAGTACATTTTATCGGTAACTTGATAACTTGTCTTGCTGCCTTAACACCTGCAGCACTGAGCAAGCCCAGACAATCAATTACAATAGCTACTGGACTAACTGTGGCTGTGTCACACACACGGAGAGGTTGGCAAGCAGGGACCTGATGTCCTGGTGACAACAGCTACTCTGCCTTGTAACCTTACAAGATCCAAAGAAAAGGTGAGTATTCATAGCTAAATTTCGTTTTTTTCCCCAGTGCTTTTTCAATCACTGTTAAACTGCCAACGCTTGATATTTGTTCTTCCTGTGATTCAAAGAAGACAGGCAGCCCTTACTCCTCTCTTGCTCTTGTAAGATTGGATGCAACAACAGGCCTCGTAGCAGCTATGAAGATAATCTCCCAACATGTAAAGTGAGTGGAATCCTCCCACAGCCAGAAGAGCTCATAACACACTTCATTTTTGCTTTTTTTTCCTAATTATTCCAGAATTTCATGTTTTTTTGTTTTTCCATTTTAAATCAGAGGGTGTTGTGTAAAATTCCCACTGTAATGTACTGGATGTCTTCACAGGTGTTAAACACTGACCTGCCTCTTGTTTCATTTCACACTCTTCTGCATTAGACCTATATGGTTAATCTGGAAACAACAGGATTGAATAAAGGTATTGTTTTTAAGAAATCTTGTAAGCCATTGTTTTACTGATTAAGTTTTCATTGAACATAAGAAAGTGGAGATAAGTAGCCAACTAGTGTAAAATAACATGACACCGTTGGTTGGTTTTCCTCCTGTCCTCCCCAGTTTTTTGAGTCACCAGCTGCCACTGATGCATATAACTTTGAGGCCATGGTTCTCATGTTCAGAAAATACATTTAAAAAAACAACACTGAAATATAGTTGTCTCTGTGATATGTAGTATGCTTTTTATTGAAGGAAGTGCTTACATATAACTCTTCTTTTGTAGTAGTTTTTTAAAAAATTGCATTATTTTCCTTTGCTTGCAAATTTCCCAATTCCCACAATTTTACCACAAAAAGAGCACATAAAACATTACAAATTGTGTCACAATTTTTGAAAAAAAGCCGCTGCAAAATCAAGCATTATTGGCCACAGTAATCACAAAAAAACTCTATATTGCACTTTCTCTATCAGCTAGTTGCTACTTTTGTCTGCTGTTTGGTGCTGGACAGGCAGTGTACTGTGCGTTTATCAGAACTTTATTTTTTTCTTTTTTTTGTCTCAAAACTGTAAAGTTGTGAGGCATAAAACCAAATCAATGAGCTGAAAGATGCTAAAAAGTTATGTAAAGCTGAGGACAACTGCAGAGTCAGGTGATAAATCTCTGAGGACTTGTCACTATGAACAACACCTTTCACATTGCACACTGTCATTTGATCCATTGTTAACATAAAAATATTGGTTAGTGCAGCTTTAAGTGCTCCTTTAACACATCACATGTCTCAAGATGCTACTGTAAGTGTCCATCAGTAGGCTGTGCTGCTGCCATGTATTGTAACTGAAAGACTGTGAGACAGTGTGAGGCTGAAGAACAGTACATAGCCTAAGCAAATTTTCCCAGAGTGAATAACAGCTACAAGTAATAAAAGACCAGGCTGATTTGACAGGCTGGTCCACAGTGGCCCTCTAACTTCAGCTTAATTAAACAACCTTTCATTTCTCACCTCTCTCTCTCTGTATGCTGACTCTCTTCCTCCCTGCCAGCCTGTCTGTCCATCTCTCGCTCTTCTGTCTTTTTAAAAGCTGCCGAATGCCTCAAATTAATGTTTTGGAACATTTGAGTTTGCGTTTTTTTTTTCATTATTTATTTGACATGGACATGAAGTTAAAATGTAAAGAAGATTAAAAAAAATACAGGTGTGTCTATACAGGGATATTATGTGTGAGAACAATGTTGTTTCTCTTTTAGTCATGATTTAAAACCTCTGTTAAAAACATTGAAATTGTGTTGCATTTTCAACTCAGTGAGTAGACAGTTCCATAGTTTTGTTCCTTGAACAGAGAAGACTGATTGTCCAAATGAGGTTTTGCACATTGCAATGCAACAGTTACTGTTTGTTGAGGCCTGCTGACTCTACTGGAGTGCTGCTGTCTTGTTCGTTCATTCGTTCATTAAGCAAAGAAGGAGCATGACCATGTAGGCATTTAAAAATAAGCTTTAGGTTGGAATAGCTTATGAAGCTTCTCCAAGATGTGACAATGGTGCCAATTCATTGGTTTTTTTATCCATGATTTTTATTTTCTTATTATATAGTGATATGATATGGTGATATGGTTGTATAGTTGACTGTGAGGCTTGTGACCAGGTAGTGATGCAGTATGATGGGTGTGAGAATATCATGTCATGCATGAATAGCTGGGCTGTGCTGAAAGGCAGATACTTTCTGATAAGTCTGGAACAGTTAAGATTTTGCACTTCTGTACACTGTGAAGTCTCTACAGTACCTACTTTATAATCTCACCAAGTGTTCTGCCAGATGTGACGATGCTCTTTACTGTTGTGTCTGACTTTGACTCCAGAAACCATGATTCACCTTTTGTATCCTACCAGAGTCAATGTTGGTTTCTTTTAACCATGACCACAACCTTTCCCTAACCTTAACCTTTAATTACCTAAACTTAACCCAGCTGCTGAGGAGCTTCCTGATGGTGTCATGACCTATAAGGAAGCTTTGTCAGTTGGGGTCCAGGCCAGACACGCCCACAAGCAAGCAAGGTTATTGCGGTGTAGTGGCCACACTCGGTAGTGCGGTGTCACATGATCATCATATATGACCATTAGAAAAAAAGCAGCTGTAAAATGGTGATTACATTTTTTTCTGAAATGACTCTTTGAATGATCAGAATTCGATCTGTTAGGTCAAATAAAATTGGGAGGTCTTGAATGCTTTATGGGCCCCAAAACCATAAGCATGAGGAAGCTTCTCCAATGAAAGGGGGGCCACTTTGGAACCACACACTGTATATAAGGATGGATTGAGCGAGGTGTGCTGTCACCCGCTGGTTTGCATTGGAGCCTTCCAAATAAGGAGTGCAGTGTGTTGCCTTTCACGCTTTGGAAACACACCCCACTACCCATCTGACCTAACGCTAGCTTAAAATCACCACCAGCACACTCATTAGAGGGCCTGAATTTAGCGATTGAGACCATAATGCCTTGTTGAAAAATAGTATTTTTATAGAGGCACTGAACATGAGTCAATGGGAGATTTTTTGTAGCCAGCATCCAGCGGCCGTCGGTGGTATTGCACTGTAAGGTACTTCCACATCGGCTTCAGCCTCAAGCCATGGTAGTTGCTGCTTGTTTGGAACACGTTTGAAACATCCATGGCTGCAAAAATCTCCCTGCCTAGCCATTTTTCTTGCTACACCCTCTCCTCCCATCCCCTTCCTTTTTCTATTCTTTATTCTCTCTTCCTCCTATTACCCCTCTCACTTTTACTGGATTTTAATAATTTATTTGTTCTCTTCAAGCTTTCTTTAGTCTCACTTTTCTTTTTTCTCTATTCATCCTCACACACTTACCCACAGGCTAGCAGATACATACACATACATCCACACACAACATACATACATCTCATGTCTGTCTCTCAGTTCACACATACCCCAACTGAGTGAGCATTCCTGCACTTAAATGAAACAATAGTAACTGTTTTATGATGAAAAACTAATGAGGAAGCTCTTACTGGATTTGACACAACAAAATGACACAAAACAGGTGCTCCTGATGCTCGAGCAATCAATTTCCACAAGACTGTCTGAGCGTGTGACTGAAGCTTGTACTGCATTCACTTATCTGAGTGTATGATTGATTGACCCTGAGGAAGGCTGTGTGGTCTTGTTTTTATAATGTAGACACTATAATAAAGGTTTTTTAAAGTTCATACCTTTAAAAAGCAGTTTGACTGGACTTCTTTTGGGAATTGGTTCCACTTAAACTAATTGTTTTGCATTGTTTCAAAAAAAAAACAAAAAAAACAAAACAAAACTAAACCTTAACCACTGAGGTGACAGATCAGAAAAGCCCATATGATGACATAATGATGGTTGAGTTTTATTCTGTCCTACACACAACCTACACATAACACACTTGTCCAGATATTCACAAAACAAAGAAAAGAGTACAACCAAAAAGAAAAGGTCTTTATTATTATTATTATTATTTTACACCTGTTAGGTTGGACTTGTTAACCAGATACAGTTGGTTTTATTATATATTGTCTGTAGTAATCAATAGTGTGTCATCCTTATCTTCCTGACATGACAATCATCACGTTCTTTACTGCCGACAGTTCATTTAGTTATTTTTTTTAGTCCTTTTTTGGGACTAAATCCTGGTTATAACCTGTTTCTTCTATATGATTTATGGGTCTATATGATGGATCTATATGATGTCCCATTTCCTCTATCCACCGTTGGGCTTTTGAAGTTGAGAAACGGCATGAACTGGTGTTGAATGTGGTTTGACCACATCACACAAACTTTGTTTGTCTGAGGGAATCTGAAACTCCTCCTTCTGTTGTCCTCTCTGTCTGGTGCCAAGTATTTAACCAGTGATCTCCTTTGATAGTATTAAAACCACTGGATATGGAGGACAGTGAAGAAAATAAAACACATTCATACATGTAATCAGCATGTAAAACTGCAGGATACAAATAATAAAAATCCAACATCTGCAAACCAATATATGAGTGTAACCTTGATGTCCATGTCCTCACCACTGCCTCCCCCTCCCTGACTGGCGCTGAGCCACTTGGCTGGGCTCTGTCAGCTTCTCTTGACTAATTAGCTCTGTTGTTCTCCTCCTCCCCAGATTCCCACTATTTCAACTACAGACAAACAGCGCAAGGCTTTCATGTTCACCTCCCCATCTCCTCCACAATACAACTGTGAATAAAGCCTGACCGAAGCCAGCCCCCTACACCCTACCCAAAACTGTTGACCCCTCCACTGAGGGTGCACTGTCCAGTGGAGCAGACTTGAGTGGAACTCGAGGGAAGCTTCAACTGTGTTTTGTCATTAACATCTCAGTACTGTACAGCTTTTAATACAGTTGAGGGAGATTATGTTGCCTTAAGGCAGTTCTGATGGAAGCTACTTTTAAAACTAATTGGTCACTTTGATACTCAATCTTAAAAAAGTTACTACAAAGCAATACATATAGTGCTTCCAACTGGATTGTTGATGATTGGTTTAAATAGAAAAATAATAATAAATAAGCCAATATAATTTGGAGCTGTTATATATTCTATGCTAATGCAAGTGTATGCAATTTGCAAGTTTGATGCATGCAAAGAAATCTGAGGTTATAAACAATCTACTCGACTGCAACATAGTATTGAAATGGCATTTGTGGAGGAATGCAGGGCTTCATAGACATTTGCATCACATTTCTGCAGAAAAAGATATAGATATAAGCTTTTATGTGCTTCAAATAGATCAACAAAGCAACATCACAGTGTCAATGTATATACTAATTTGATTAGTTACTCTTGTGGATAACACTACTTTAAATCCCCCCTATTTAGTTTTTATAAGCAGCACCAATTTTTGAGTTTATCTTTGTTCTACAGAGTTTGATTTGTTACATACAAGAGTAGCTGGCAGCTTGTTTTGTTTGCCTTATCATATGGTGTTATGGGGCAGCCTCGTTATAATTACAGTTTTCTTTATCAAAGGATGACGGGACGCTCTCAAGTGATGCCACTGAAGTTCTGCACCCTGGATGATCCAATGTCTTCATCAGCACACTCTCTCCATCACTTTCAGGACCATCATCAGGACATCTGGCAGTTCTTCATCCTCTGTGAGGGACTCACCATCTCCCCTGCCTCAACTCTCCACCCAGTCAACTCAGGCAGCAGGTGAACAGTCAGTTGGTGAAGTTGATGTGTTGGAAACAGGAAAAATGGGCAAGCGTAAGGATGTGAGTGACTTTGACAAGGGCCAAATTGTGATGGCTAGACGACTGGGTCAGAGCATCTCCAAACGGCAGGTCTTGTGGTCAGTGGTTAGTAAAAGTGGTCCAAAGAAGGACAACCAGTGATCCCGCAACAGGGTCATGGGCGCCCGAGGCTCATGGATGTATGCAGGGAGCGAAGGGTAGCCTGTCTGGTCTGATCCCACAGGAAAGCTACTGTAGCACAGATTGCTGAAACAGATTATGCTGGCTATGACAGACAGGTGTCCGAACACACAGTGCATTGCAGATTGCTGCGTATGGGGCTGCTGTTCACTGCTTAAAGCGCCTACGATGGGCATGTGAGCATCAGAAGTGAACCATGGTGCAATGGTAGAAGGTGGCCTGGTCTGATGAGTCAAGTTTTCTTTTACATCATGTGGACGGCCGGGTGTGTGTGCATTGTTTACCTGGGGAACAGATGGCACCAGGATGCACTATGGGAAGAAGGCAGGCTGGCAGAGGCAGTGTGATGCTCTGAGCAATGTTCTGCTGGGAAACCTTGGGTCCTGGCATTCATGTGGATGTTACTTTGATATGTACCACCTACCTAAACATTGTTGCAGACCAGGTACACCCCTTTATGGCAACAGTATTCCCTCATGGCAGTGAGCTCTTTCAGCAGGATAACGCACCACTGCATTTTTCAGGAATGGTTTGAGTAACGTCACAAAGAGTTCTAGGTGTTGCTTTGGCCTCCAAATTCCCCAGATCTCAAGCCAATTGAGCATCTGTGGGATGTGCTGGAAAAGCAAGTCCGATCCATGGAGGCCCCACCTCACAACTTACAGGACTTAAAGGATCTGCTGCTAATGTCTTAGTGCCAGATACCAGAGGACACCCTCAGAGGTCTTTTGGAGTCCACGCATCATCAACGGGTCAGAGGTGTTTTGGCGGCACAAGGGGGACCTACACAGTAGTATATATATATATATATATATATATATATATATAACACTATATTGACATTGTAAATGCTTATTAATGTACAGTATTTCTCAACAATTACAACTTCTACCATGAAGACATATTTTGCATAACTGCAACTAATAATATTTTACATTATATCTCCTCCTGTGGGCACTTCAGTCTGTCCACAGGATGAGTCATAGCTGTTGACAAAAACATTAATATACACTCCATTCCACTCCACTCCATTTACAGCTAAATTGTAGTGTGTTAAACCATTTAAATTAAATGTTTTCATACTGCTTATAAATGCTAACTATGGGGGACATAATGTAAAGTGTATTGAGCATTTAAAATGTGTGATACGTTCAAAACCAAATTTAAAAATCTGCTAAAAACTACTCAGCTCTGTAACCATTGAATCTAAATGTCATCTCATAGTCTTCTCATGAATGTAAATAATCTTGCTTTTAATTTGACAAGCTTACATTATTAATTTCTAGTTGACATTGTGGGTGTATGTGATGTGCTATTGTGTGTAGCTTTGTATTTTGTATAATGTGTCCTGCGTGTTTTCTGCTTTGTACGGTTTGTTATTGTTCCGTTATATGTTTTAATTGTAAGGGACTGCAGATGAAAATTAGTTTAAGCTAACTCTGGTGCAGTACATCAAATGTTAACATTTATGTTTAACACTGTACACGGTCCCAATAAATACAATACAAAAAACTGCATTATAAACTGGACTACACATTTCAAACAGACTTAAGATTGCATATCAATTTAAAATATATTGTATTTTATTAGGATTTTGGGGGGGCTAAAAACTTCTGATAGTGGAAATCTTGGACCCTTAGGCTACCATGACACTTCAAAACATGTCATCTACAATGACGCTCAAGAAATGTCACCTTTGCTTAGACAGCTGGAAAATTATGTGAGAAAATAAAATAAATTGTTTTCTCATTTTTAATAGTACTATACAGAATTACCAGACATTCTGGCATCCTGGTGGTTAAGACACATATAACAGCAATGAGTTGGATTCCAGCTTGGGATGTTTCTCCACATTTCATGTCTGCCTCTACACTGTTTGCTATCCAATAAAGGCAAAATTGCACCACCAAAAAGAGAAAAAAATTAATAAATCATAATCACAGACATAAAAATAGAAGGGGGAATTATTACTTTTATTTTACATATTTTAACTGATTTTTGTCCCAAAGTGTGAGGTTTGGCTTGTCAGCTTTGATCAGGCTGTTTCATCAAAGCATAATTCTGGTTTATTGCAATTTGGGTTACTTATTTTTACAGTTTTTGTTATCATTTCTGTCTGTTGTGATAACACTGTGTTCACTAAACTAATTACTGAGATTTGGGAACATGGTGACATCACTGCAATGACATCAGACGGGGCAGGACTCAGACGATCAGACCCAAATAAGAGCCAAGTTGTATTAAACTGGAATGATCCTTTAATACTAATATGTTGTGTTGTTTTTTTTTTTTTTTTTTTAAAAATACAGCTATACTGCTTTCAGGTATATTGATGAATGCATACGGGTGTGAGGCAAAGCTGAATTTTTGAAATTAGAGCTGGATTAGGTTGTGTGTTGTGTGTGAAACATGCGTGTAGGTTAGTGTCTGTGTGGTTTCCAGTAGTGTGTGAGAGGTCCTCACAGTTTGTGTGTGTGTGTGTGTGTGTGTGTGGGTGGGTGGGTGAGTGTGTGTGTGTGTGTGTATTGTGCATGTGGATGTGGTGTGCATATCTATTCCTGGGCCGGGGGATCCTCTCCTGCAGGTCTAATTACTTTAATGAGGGATGTCTCCCTCTCTATCAGCCCTACCCAAGGGTACACATTAACATTCCCCCCACATAGTCATACACAGCAACACTCACAATTAACCACAAATTCATCAGCAGAGTAAATACTCTCTCTTGCCTCCGTGTGAAACTTACTCTTCTTTTAAACTCTTACTTCCGTGAGAAAGCAAGCCCTCCTCCATCTCCTCCGCCACCCCCCCTTGAGTCAAGTGATTCAGCCCAGACTCGACTTGATTCCTGGGGTACTTTAAGTCTGTCTGCCTTCATTTCCAGTAGACACTTAAAGGTGAGAAGACACCAGAGTTTTTTTTTAACAGATCAGAAAATATGCAATTGAGTCATTATTCGGCTGTGCTATATCACTCTCACCCATGCGTCCAATTTAGAATCCAAGAAAGTGGCTGACAGCTGGATATCTAATGATGTTTCTGTTGTGACCCGCAACTATTACCCGTGCCATGTGTGTGTGTTTGTGGGTTTCCAAGCGTGTGTCTGTTTGAGTGACTGTGTATTAAGCTTCAGAGAGCAGTCTAGCGTTGCCAAGAGACAGTACAGGCACCACTAAGGGCCACAGCTTTATTCATGAGAGAGAAATGGAAGAAAAATGGAAATGGGAGGGTTAGTTATTTAAACTGATCTGATGAGTAAAGCCCAAGGATGTGAAATAAACACGTTGAAACTTGGACGTTCTCCCTCTGCTTGTCAGTGCTCAGTCAGAGCTGCGGCTCGTGTCTGCCATCTAGTGGTCAAAATTGGGACCTGCAACACAGAGGACAGTCAGAGAGAACAGGTGGAGACAGAAGTTGTGACCCTAAGTTCCAAAAAACATTCCTCCTTTTTTCTAGAAAACATGTGGGTCAGTAAGAGACGACAGAAAGTCATCTTTGAAGTCACCTCTGATTGATTTTGTATATGTATTTGTCAAATGGCATAAACTTCAATAATCAATCATTAACAAATTATCTACAAATTCAAGGATTTAGTCACTGCTAAACTGCAGCTAGGTATCATGGGAAAAAGCATGCCAGCACACTGACAAAAACAAAACTAGAGGGAGTTCTTCAGATGCAAGAAATTATTAATTTATTATACTTACAAAATGTGAAACAATATGACATGAAAGTGAAAGGATCATTGCACAATGTACAGACCATGTAATTCTAGAGACTTAAGTAAATAGGTAATTTAATTACAGCTTCTAACGCCACTGATTTCATGCATAAAGGACAGTTTAGTAGTCAGGAGGAATCAGTTTGTGAAGACAGTATAATATGTGCTGTTATGTAATCTGAGAAAATAACTGATGATGTCATCAGGATTGGGCTTGAAGACTGCAAATTTTTAACAGAGAGCGTGTGTTTCAAACTGGGGGTTGAGAGACATGGGCATTTAAAAGACAGAGGATGATGATAAGATGCCTTTGGTTGCATCATGGGGAGTGTAGGATCCATTGTTGTCAGAGTTGTCAGGATATTTGTGCCTCTGCTGTTTGCTGACATCTGATGAGTCCTCCAACTTTACAGTCGTGCAGTACTGAATCACTGGATGACAAAAAATCCTTCATTGTCAATGCTACACCTTTAAATTCATCAAACAGTGTAACTTCAATGACTATTAAAGCCTGTTTTTTTGTTGTCTTTTTTGCTAAAAGTTTCAACCTTTTTCATAATGGTAGTTAATTCTCAAAGATTGATGTCTTCTTGATGTCATCTCTCCAAGAGGAGATTTTCCTCACAAATTGGAGACAAAACAAAACAAAACTTCTTTCCAGTTGCATTGTCTGAGACATGATATTTGGGGGGCATGTAGAGACTCATATATACCTTTTATATATTGTAATATTTGAAATATTACATATATGAAATACAACTACTACTTTATTACTATTTATAACACAGGTCACAGGAGTGCACAGATGGCAATGAACAGCAATCTTTTATTAAACACATATTCCAGCCTTCTGTTTACAATCTCTCTTTCCCCCATACTTCCTGTCTGTCTCAGCTAACAATAAAAAAAGGCTAAAATGCAAAAATATCTTAAAAAATGCAACGTATATTAAATAATTTTTTAAAAAGTGGCTCTGTGAGGCTGTATTTGCAGGCACAGAGGTGCTTTCATTTAAATGCTAACCTCAGCATGCTAACATACTCACTATGACCATGTTAAAATGTTGATATTTAGCAGGTACTTATTAGCACTAAACACACAAAGTACAGCTGAGGCTGATGGGAATGTCATTATCTATTCAGGTAGCCTATTTAGTCATAAACCAAAACATTGGTCTGATGATGGTGCTATAGAAGAAAAGTTCAGAGATCATCATATTCATAAGGATTCATCCTCAATGGCATTCCATCCAACAGATGTTCAGACATTTCATTCTGAGCAGCTATGTATCATGGGAAAAAGCATGCCAGCAAACTGACAAAAACAAAACCTCACGCTTTGGAAATATGCCCCACTATCTCAGACCCAAGCTAATGCTAGCTTACTGGGAACACTGAGTGCTGCACACTAGCTAAATTGTGCTTACAGGGCAGGTAACATTAAATTTATGAAATATTGCATGACAGAATCATGTGAGGGTCTTGTTGGTTGAACTTCAGGACTACAAACACAGTAGAACTGCGAGAAAAATCACCATTTATTCTTTAAACAGAGGCTTTGAAAGTCAGAGACAGCACGAGTCCCGGAGCAGGGAAACCATCAGGTGAGCCAACTGTCAATCACAGCTGTCAATCACACAGCAGACATCAAAGCTACTATAAGTCTTCATATCTTATTGACGGAGCGATACTTTTCAAACCACCAGCATACTTACTATGATGTGTTCTGACCATAGACTGTATGTAAAGGTTGTGTTTGTGCTTGCTTGTGTGACGTCCATTGCAACCAGAGTCTGTGCAGTAGAGTTGGGGGGCGGGATGATGGCCTGCGAGACACACCCCCTCAACTTGACTGACAGCCATCCTGCCACTGAGAGCCGAATGAACCCAGGAGCCATGATGGAGGCAAAAACCAGCCAGTAACTAGCAGCTACAGCTGGTAGTGAATCACAAATGAAAACAGCATCTTCAATTAGGATCTGTCAATCACAGCTGTCAATCATGACATCACACTCCCTTTTTACACGATCAAACAACTAATTTAAAACAAACTTATCAGAAAAATGAACCCCTGAACAAACATCACTGTCAAAAGAACTACCTAAAATGACAGAAACCATCTTTAGGAAAAATGTATTTGATATGCACTTTGATTTTTTATTTTGGTCCATTTCCCATCCGCTAACATGTGGGGCAGAATTTATGACCTATACTGCAACCAACCACCAGGGGTATATCAAGATATTTTGGCTTCACTTTCGTTAAGCTGTCATGTCGTCCATAAAGTCTATCGTTCTTATAGAGGTCATTTGCACAAGTTTGACTTTTGTGTTTATTTGTCCCAAACACCCAATGTATCAACTGTACATTAGCCATTAGCTAGCAACAAACCATGTCTGTGTGGGTGTTTCTGTGTTTGTGTCTGTGAACTCTTGCTGTTATTTCCCTTCACTCTCTCTCCTTGCGTGTTTGCAAGGTTCGATACAAAATGTTATATGTACAGTCTAGTATACCACTCAGGGCTGTAGCCAGGGCGAAACGTTAACATAAAAATTAACAGAAATTGTTGCATTTTCTTGCATCCAGAGGAGCATCTTCCACCCGTTCTGAAATGCATGTTTAATCTTTCTGATTCTCTGTTCACATCATCCGCTGTCATCTCAATCTCTTCTTCCTTCTCTCAGTCCTAACTCACTCTGCTACACTGAAGGTCTTTTACTGTTCTTCCTTAGATGCTTTAAAAGCTATTAATAAAGCCAAATACATGCTAAATATATCACAGTAAATTGTAATAAATGAGTTAAGTTCAACATATATTAAACATGTTAAAAAGCCTATTTCAATAGTGATTTCACATTAGTAACAATAACCCATAGGCAGGGAAGCAGTAGTATTTGATCATATTATGCCTTGTCTTCATGGTCCTTTAAAGTTGAATTTTATAGTCTTTATTATTTTACATATTGAAATTATGATATTAAGAACCAGAGTGTTTGGGATGTTAACACTGCAGTGCTTAAGATTTCAGATTAGATGTATAACAAGCAACTGAGGCAAACGCTAAAATCACACTGAGAGGCAGGGATCCGTTACAGGAAGCCTTCAAAAGACTGTAAAACAACAGGAAAAAAAAGCAGTGTGATCCATGTCTGTTTGTTCAGTCTCCAAAAATTAACGAATCCAACAAACAAACTCAGTCTGATCTTTGGAAAATATTCATGTAGCATTCACAGATGCTCAGTCAGAGGACTCTGGCATGCTGGTTGCTATGGAAAGTCTTCAGATTCAACTCTAACAGTGAAATAACATTAAAGATTTAGTTTTGCTTCATGTTTTGTACAATTGCAGTTGGTTATCATGACTAATAATGTGAGGTAAAATAACCCAGTGCTGTTATTCTACATGTTGGCTACACTATGCAGGACCAAGCAAACACTGTCATGTTTAAGAAATTGTATGAATGCTTGAAAGTTATTCACTCATATTGATGTTTAATGTTGATTTTTAAGACAATAGCACAGCACTACAGACTACAGTATAAAAATCACTTTAACCAAAATAGAGTAGGCTGTGGTAAAAAAAATACTGAGGTCCAGACCTCGGGACCTCGGGGACTACTGTTACTGGTGGAAATACTACTGACTAAATGCTTAAATGAATATGGAGTTTAATCTGCTCTTTTTGGACACATAAGCTGTAATATTTAGTTTAGAAGTTTTTTGAAGATGGGGGGAAACTGTAATATGTTTGGTTATCAGTGATAACACAAATAGATATCTGCTCACCACATCAATATAAAGGAGGTCAAAGGCATTTAGCATTCATATAATTTCTCCTCACTGTTGAAGACCATGAGTGGACCTTTAGTGTAAACTATTTTGTCACACAAATGGAGTTTAGTTTGTGGTGCTCAATATGCTGTGCATATTTAATAACTGACTCTATGTTGTAATGTTAACACCATTATAAAGTCCAAAGCCAAACACATGTTAAATAAAATTATGGCCATGAAACATATTTTACATCTGCGTAATCTAGAAGTAAAAAATCCTTACTCACACATTCAATAACCTGCATTTTTCCTCAAACTTTGGCAGATTCAGAAGATATTCCAGGAGGAAACCGATTTGGCAAAAGAGAAAAGTGAGTCAATTTTTATTCTCTGTTGTACATTATTTAATCACTTAATAATAATATACACACACACGCACACACACACACACATATATATGAAAGTATGTATGTATATGTATGTATATATACTTTATTCAAAAATTTCTCAAAATTTAAAAAACAACAACACAGTGATATAGCAAAAGTGCAAACCAAAGCAGAGGTTCAAAGTGACATGGAGCAAAGAGACCACTTAATGCAGAAATGCAAACATATGAAACATTGTTTTTAGTATAGATTTTAAGGGAGTAGTTTTAAATCTAGATTGTGGAACTGCTAATTGAGTGCAGGTATATGTGGCAGACCGTGGAGTGCTTTAAAAGTAATGAGTAAAACCTTAAAATCTATTCTGAAATCAAATGGAAGATGATGCAAAGAGACTAAAATGTGAATTATGTGATCTCTCTTGTTTTATTCCAGTGAACCAACTGGCTTCAGTGTTCTGTATAAGTTTGACACTCACGCAGGTAAACAGAAAGTTACAATAATCAATTCTGGAGAAGATGAAAACATAAATAAAAGTGAAGTGATTATTTATAATTGAAATGCCTCAACAAAGCAATATACACTAAATATTCTGTTGCACAGATGGTAATGATTTGGAATGATTATTTAAATTAATGTTCAAAGTTAGGTAACAGTGAAGACTGACTGGTGTTTAATTTGTTTGATCTAGTGGGTTATAGCTACATGTGCTTTATAAGTAATCTGTGAATTTAGTCATGCACATGATGATCTGAAAATCTCATTATTTATGCTATGTGAACTGGACTCTTTGTAGTATTGTTTGAAATATATGTGCTGCCTTCTGGATCTGGTTTATGTATGTATGCATGACACAATAATAAAAATCCATTATAATAAGTATAAATATTGTAGTTTGGTTCTAATGCTACAATACTGTATCATAACTGACCAGCACATATCCAACAGTAAAATTATTTTTATGAATAGTGTTGGAACTTACTGTTTTGTTTAAAAAAAAAAAAAAATACAACCCAAAATGAATTTGCAAGGCAAACAATAAGAGCAAAACACATAGTAGAATATCAAATGTTCCCTAATCCAGCCTTTGTCAGGCACAGTTGAGATAGGGGGACTTTACAGAGAAAGCCCACCTGGCTAAATGAATAGGCAATGTTGTCAGGGTTTAGAAGAGTCAGTCGGCTGTGAGGCTGCCGTATAATACAGCGGCTGTCAGCGCTGACAAGTCTCAGAAACACACACTTCTAATCTCAACCCCCCTTTCTTCTCCCCCTCAACCATAACACACAGAAAAAATGACACCCTGCGCAAATATTAAACATCTTCCAAGGCCTATTCCAACATCTTCTTTTCTCTAACACTGTTTTACCCCCCTCCCCCTTCCCCATTCCCTCTCTCCATATCTCTCTCCCATCTTGTCTTGTTCTTGTCTCCTCAGAATCTCTGGCAGCCGGATCATCTCCGTCTCTTAGTGTCAATTAAAAGTGAAATATCTGCATTTGTCAACATATCATTTGTGGTGGGCCCGTGATGCACTGCTGATTTGTCGGCCGATTCCTGACACCGGGGAGGGAATGCCGAGGCGGCAGTGTCCCTCATTAGACCTGGAGCTGGCACCATGATGGCTGACACCGCCGGGAGGCTTCGCTCCCCGTCGACATGATACTAACCCGGGAACAGGCCTCGTCTGTCAGTCCTGTCACTTGCCAGCCAGCCATCCAGTCAGGGAGAGCGAGGGGCAGATGGGTGGAGGAGGAGGTGCACAAGGGTGGGTGGGAGGCAGAGTGGGAGGGTGCACTGTGCACCCTAGTCTGAGACCCAGGGAGGGAGAGACTATATTAAAATTTATTTGTACAGCACAATGTCAGTATATATGTCATCATGTCCGAAGGACATGTGGTCCGTGGTTGACACTTTAGTGCAGTGAAAGCAAGTTGTAAGCTGTTCTAATCATGATTTTAGCAGGGCTACACAATATACTCACAATTTAACAGAGGCAGAAATCATTCTAATAAAGTAATGTACAATACAAACATAAAGCAAAAAAGATAAGGGATAAAAATAGATGATATGGCACTAATAATGATCAAGTCCTACCAGCAGATATTACAACTTTTTATTACACACTACAACATATTGTTTTTCATTTTCTGTTTTTCATTTCTTTGACCTTTGCCATTACGGTGGGTTTGAGCTGTACAGTTTCTGGTACTTCAGGAGAGACATTTTGGCCTTGTGTTAGAAGAAAGTCAGGTGGGCTTTGTGTATTGGGAATATTCTTCTGAGGAGCATGAATACATACGTGGAGTTAGGTATCTGGCAGGTCGTTTTTGAGACAATATGCGTGAGCAAAAACACGATTCTAATGAAAAATGGTGGAATTGGCCAGATAATGACTGAAGCCTGAAGAAACCAGAGGGTTCATAAGTGAAACTTTAGAATACTTTATTAACATAGAAAATAGAATAACATAATGAAAACATTCAACTTTGCAAACATGCTTTATCTGCCTAACAAAACAATACAAGTTAACTTGTCTTATAACTTATTAAAATAATGTAAATAAAACTAAAAGCTGTAACTACTATCACATCAAATTCCTTTGGCCATCTCTCAGTTTTAGAGGTTGAAATCTGAGTAAAAAGTGAAAAATTGTAAACCAGCCATCTTTATTTATATCTATACAGTAGGGTCCAAAAGTCTAGAGACCACTTTTCCAGAATGGGAAAGACTTTTGGACTACCATATATATAAAAACCTCCTCATTTATCTTACTGACTACATTATATTCTGTGCTTAGTTTACATATCACTAGATTCACTAGTTTTCTTTATGACACGACACTAGTGTTAGTGGGTAACTAGCCTTTTGTTGCTACTCTTTTTACTTAGCTTTGTGCTTAGCCCAACTTAGCAGTTAGCTTTGTGAATCCATAGTCAAAGCAGCCTCACTAAAACGATGATGTGTGATGACTGTTCTGCAGTTGCAGACAGGATGTCTCTAGAGAGAAGTGCGCATGAGTTAGAGCAGCTTTTTTCGGCTAGGGTTACTTTAGCCCTGCTAATGATAGCACTAGCATAGCCTCGTCAGCAGATGCGGCAGAGTTTGTCCCTCTTCACCAACCTGGGTTCACTGTTTACTCAGTGGGACAGAGGCTAATCTGAGGGTGCTGCATTATCATCATATCGCTTTCGTGCCCCTCAGTTCCACTCATTTTTTTCCTTTCCAAAGGGACCTTGAGCTACCAAAATTAACAGCAATCTTACTAAAAGGCTACAGCAATTGGATAGAGGGCCTTACTAATATTGAGCTACTCGGCTGATAATACTAGCTAGCACTGTAAATAAGGTTTTTCTTAAATAAGCTTCCTTAATTTTTGAGATAATAATAAACCTTTCTTGCATTCCACAAAATGGTATGTTACATAAGTTTAAGTACAAGTTGCATTTTGTGTTAACCAATGTGTTCTATTCTGCTAATGCTGAGTCTGTTAATGCAATGATTGTTGAGTCAGGAAGAGCAAGACAGGCTGCGTTGTGAAGGCATTTCGCTCAATAAGAAAAAATGACCCCCCTTACACAATCCAGGTAGGTGGTTATTCCAAGACAAATAAGTGTTCACTTTCAATTTTATTCTGTTTAATAATGCGCTAAATTAGCAGATACACGCTTTTCAAAGTTCATGAAATTGACCTTTCCCTGCAGATGACAACATACCACAGTAAACATTAGAATACACTGAATCAAGCGTATATTTACTCATGCATCATATTAATTATAATTAACTGCACAATTAAATTATATCAAGGTAACTGGTCGATCAAGATTGTATCTGCAATGGTTCTGTTAAGTCCCAACAGGACAGGTATTGCTTGAGTTCAATTTTGCTTCAGCTCGATTTTCATGTGGAAATATAAGTTCAAGTATAAGCACAACTCTGAGGAAATACTACGGTCTGTCTAACTGCTGAAAATCCATGAGTATAGTCACCACATTGGTGTGATTACTCTAGTTATATGATCATAATACAAAAGGAGATTACACATATAAGCCTGCTCAAACCAGTCTGTTTTAATTGATAGACTTATGACTTGAAAGGCCCAGTATGTGGGCTATAGTTAGGAAATGATAATCAGAAAGTCCCATCATTATTTTTGCTTAATGTATTTATTTACATAAAGTACATTCTGGAGCTTTTATATGTTGACTAATTAAGAAATACATACTGACTTTTCTCACTGTTGTTTTTCCCACTGTTATCAGGTGGACTTTACATCTGAAGGTGTTCTCATTGGGCAATCAAAGTGCAACTGCACAGCTGGCCAAGGTCACTGCATCAAACTGGATCACTCTATACTCTTGCACATTTTCTTAAACTTGGCATCAAATCAGTCCCTTCTGCAGTTAGTAAAACCTCACTGCCAAAGACATGGCGTATTCCTTCACACGTGTCAGGCATTGCCCAAAAACCTATTAATACAGTAGAAATCTTGAAATTAAAGCCACCCACAGCTAATCCATCGCCAAAGACATATAAAAGGTCTTGTCATGGAGTCATACCCAACCTCTATTGCCCTTCTCGAGTTCAACTACCAAGTGATCAATTTGCTCATGACATTCAAAAAAACGTTGCTGATATTGGTAGCAACAGCCAAATGTACAAACTGCTGCTGGCATTAAGTAAACACCCAGTGGATAAAGTGGCAACAGACTTTGGAAATCTGCCCCATGGGTCATAGTTGACCCACGAAGTACTTGCCCTGCCTACCACCACCATTGACCACCACCCAGTACTTCCTCTTCCACCCTAAGCCATTTAATTATGCAACAGCCCTTAATGAAAATGAGAGCTACTACTACAGTGGCATAACTGTCATCTGCTCTGATGCTGAGGCACTGGAGATAGAAACAAGGGAGCATAAGCAAGAGCTGGCACCACGTCCGCTTCAAACATCTGACTTCATCTGTTTTTAAGAGAATAGTCTCAAGGGTCGCAGACTTCAACAGCTTGGCAGTCAGTATGCAGAGACAGAAGAGAGCTGTGCGGACAAGTGCAATGAAAAAAGGGCTGCAGATGGAGCCTATTGCAGCAGCGTAATATAAACCGGTAACCATGCATACTCGTCTTGATAAAAATATGTAGTAAGCCTACAGTCACTCAATTGGACAGACAGCCATATCCATCAGATTGGCCATGGCCCATACAACACTACTATAGCGGAAGACAGAAAATTAATAAAGCATTTTTATAATTATCTGTGATCTATAGAGAGATGACATATGTTAGCTGATGTATGAGGTTAGTCTTGACCAGCTTATCAGGTACACTGGTACACTAGCTTGGCTAGCTAGCTTGATAACATTACCTGAAAATATGGTCCAACATCCCTCTTTATTTTAGCAATCCATTCGCGGTGGGTGTATAGCAATGGAAAGATGCCTTTATCATTATGTCTTCTTTAGTAAGATGTACAGCATGATACACAACAGTAAGACATGTTCATCTCGCTCATTGCAGCACTTCCGGAAAGCACAGGAAATTTTCAAAATGGCATATTGCGTGATATAAGCCTATTAGGGCTTGACACAGGGATCGCCAACCTCCAGACGATGATGGACTTCCAGCACAGAAGTGAAAACTTTGACCTGCTGGTGGCGCTAGAGGAGAAGTCAGAGGATCAAGAAAGTCATTAGAATGTTTCCTCTGGGGACCCAGAATATCTGCTGTAAATTTCATGATAAACCAGCAAATAGTTGTGAATATATTACACTCTAAACCACACGTCATCCACATGGTGGCACTAGAAGAAATGTTAGAGGATAACGAAAGTCAATAGGATTCATCCTCTGGAGAACATGAATTTCTGTATAAAATGTAATGTCAATCCATCCCATAGTTGTTGAGATCTTTCAGTCTGGACCAAAGCAGTGGGCCGGCAGACAGACAATATGACTGACATTGCCATCCCTAGAGGCATGTTGCTAGTATGGCTTAAAATAAGTAGAGCACTAGAATTGCTATATGAGCCCCTCAAAGGACTGCTATGACCTGCAGGGCAAGAGTCATTTTGTAAGCTTTTAGCTAGCAAGCTTCTCCACTAGCTCAGATTACCATCTTATAGAAGCCTATAAATAATGTTAACCTACTTAACAAAGCTACCAAAAAGTAGCAGCCATCTGGCATGTGACACTCACTTTACAGGTCATAGCATTCCCTTTGGAGTATACTGAAAGGTGCCATCACATTAGCCTCTTATTTTAAAGAATTACCCCACACTCACCGGCGAAAAGGAAGTGATGTCACAATACTAATGTGAGTAATAAATAAACACTGAGCAGAGCTATCACAAACTGTAAATTTCTCTCCATTTCCAGAGTATCAGTGTGTCCACACAAATACTGATCACATGTTAATACTAGGTGTGAATGTTGTATCTTAAAAAGTGGTAAATGTGTAAAATATCAGGTAGAGGTGATAGAAATTGCACTCTAATGTATCACGTGTTTTATCTGAGTCAATAAGGTGACATTTGTTGTCAAGCTGTTACATCATATTCTTGCTTCCAGTTTCATTTAGTAAGAGCAGAATATTTCCAGAGTGTCTAATAAGGTGACTGTGTGCATCTCTCTGTCTCTCAAACAGTGATCTGCCTTTTCTAACATGGTTTGGAGTAGCAGGATGATCTCAGTGTTTCATGCCAGCATTTCTGGCTCCTCCACCCCCACACTGTGGGATCAGGGAGGAGGAAAAGGAGGTGGAGGAAGAGGAGGATGCTTGTCCTGCTTCACTTGCCATCATTAGGAGGAGAGGCGCTGACCAAGCCAGCAGCCACCCTGGGTGGGAGTCACTCAGAGACACAAAGGAATGCACCATTACAGCTTCAAAGAGAGGGAGGGAGGGAGGGGGAGTGGAGGGTGAAAAGTGCAAAGTGGGAGAGGAAGGTGTTTTTTTTTTTTTAAAGGAGGGGGAATGCGGAGGAGATTTAACAGTTAAACAGATTTTCTTTCCTTTTTCTGAAGTCAGATATCAATGTTTTTGTTGGAGAGCAGTTATTACCGTTGAATCCACTCATCTCTCTATGGGTGAAGCAATATACTTCATTTTTGAACAAACTCAGAACATAGCTGTACATTCATTTCCTCCATTCTTGATGTAAGGAGGTTGTCTTGTCCTCAGGGAGACAGGACTGTGTTGCAGAGATGATCTTTATATAAATGATAAATTTACTTCTTTTGTCCGACTTAAAACCCGATATAATCTTTTAAAGTTTTTTCATTTATATCACATTAGACATTATTTTCAATGTAACACCTCTCAATATGAAGTTTTGCAAAATAAATTGTTGTGTGTGATATTTTCCATTCAGCCCTTTGCCCTAGACATTTCATTTCCTGTCTCATTGCTGCCTTTACGTCTACGGTAAATATTTGTTATCTTAGAAATGTGTATGCTTCTGAGTTCAGTACTGAGGTACCAGATGATCACAGAGGTGGATTATAAAGTGTACATGCAATTTAATACAGTACAAAATAAGAAAGTAAAATCCATCAGTATTACCATTATGTGACAGGTGTAAACTAGCTGAAGGGTTTCTCTCTCTTTTATTTTGATTTTGTTCTGTATTTGGCTTTAAGTAAGTTCTCTTGGATACTTAAGAAAGAGACTAAAAAAACCAACAGATTTTCAATTCTTAGCAATCTGCTTATTCTGAGATGACGAGGAGGTTGTTTTTTTTTGTACAGTCAACAACAAGCATTAACATTTAGGTTTAGGTGTTTAGGTTTAGGCCACAAGAACGTGGAAAAAGTCCACACACCATGTCAATGCTGACTTTTTCAATATTTAATCACTACTAAGATACTTAACCAAGATAACCAAAGTGCTGTCACTTTAAAAACATTAATCGTGCTTTTGCTGCCACAAACCAATTTTGCAGACAGAATATATTGTCAAATAAAAATATAATCTGGGTGATGTTGTTGCGAATACATAGTATATACAGCAAAGACTTACAAATTAGTAGTTTATAAATGCTCATTGACTCACTTCTATCATTTACAGGTGCTGTTGCTACCTGCGTATGAAGTGTATGATAGGCTAACATTACATATCTGAAACAAAACATGGTGCCTGTGTCATCATGTCTGAGCAAATATATTTCATTCAATATTTTCAGGCTTTCATTCCATATTCTAAAGTTTCAATTTTCTTACAAATAATTTCCTGGGAAAAAAAGAAACTGTGTAATTTTACAAAATGAAAACACTTTCCATTCAGATTATTTATCTCTTTCGTGTTTTATTATTCCTTGAACACTGTATAAGACAGATTTCATACCCGCTGACCTTCACTCCAAAAAGAAAAGTGCCATTTCCCTCTATATACATAAAATTACAGTTTAACTATCCACTCTGATTGAAAGTATACATCTCACTTTACAGACACATAAAAAAATCCTCGCCATATAGACGTGTTCACAGTACCAATGAAGAATTTTATTCCAAAATGAGATATCCACTTTTTGAAAGCAGTGGTGACTGCTTAAAAATGACTGGCAGCCTGGAAACACTTCAAATTAAAGAACATGTTTGATACATTAGAAGTCTCAGATTGACCCAATAGTAACTCTCTCACAGGCAGAATCCTGTCTTTCAAAAACTCAACAGGGGATGATTATTATTTCTAAAGTGAATATATAATACTTTGGAATATAACTCCTCATTCACTGATCTACAGTGTGCTGTACATGGTACAGCTTAAGTAAAAACAACTCCAGTGAAATCACTACCATTCTGTACATAGCTGGAATATTCATATTTCCTGTATACATGATTTGTTGTATAAGTCACAGTTTTGTATAACACTTTTTGCCTGTGTAATTTAACAGCATTTCAATACCAGCAGAGCTGCGTCCCTGTACACGTCTAATGGTGAGTTTCTGTCAGTGACCTCTCCTTTGAAAATCAGTCAACACAAAGGCTGTTATCTGTCTGAACAGGAACAAGTAACATCAAAACAATCAGAGGATGCTTGTGTTTGATGGGATGCAGGAGAACATGAAGGCACATACTGTACTAGCACTAACTACCTGTATGTTCCCTGCAATCGTTTTAAAGGGACACTAAGTGATTTCTGACCTTTATGGAATACTCCAGGCAGCCAGCAGGCGCAACAATAGAGAAGCAGCTGCATGCTGGGAGAATACAGAATACCTTCACTAACTATAACCAGAAACATGCACTTTCCCCAGACACACCCAACTGTGAGTGCATTTAGTTTCTGGAAGTCCCAAACCAACATCTTAAGCTATAGAGGCCTGAAACTGAGATGATGAATAAAGAAGCCACTTTATGAGGAAATACCCTCATACCCTCATAGATGCACCTCATGGCCAGAAGTATATGGACACCCGAACAGTACACCCATATTTAACTACTGAATATTTCATTCCAAAACCATGATAATCAATCTGCTGCTATAACAACCTGCACTCTCCTGGTCTCAGAATTTCTACCACATTTGGGATGTTGGAACCTGGCTACAGGGATTTTCTCCCATTCATCCACAAGAACATTAGAGCAGTCCAACTCTGATGTTGGGTGATGAGGTCTGGCACCCTGTCAGCATTCCAGTTCATCCCAACGCTGTTGGATGTCAAGTTCTTGCTCAGACTGAAAACCATTTGTCATGTTGAAACAGGAAAAGGGACAAACACAAACTGTTGCCACAACATTGGAAGAACACCACTGTCTTAGGTATCACTGTGTGCTGTAACATTAAGAGAGTATTCCGCTGGTTTAGCCCTCCACTGCTGTAACACTGTTGGACAGTTGTTTTTTTTTAGAATAAAAATTGATGCAGCAAAAACAACAGAGATCTCCTTTTTTATTCCAAACGTTTTTCTTCCTTGTAAAAGCTTCAGCCTACATTACCTATGATGCAACTCAACTGCCGACAGTTGGGTTGGAGATTCAGGTGTGTAAAGGTAGTAGCGGCTAATGTAGCCTGGAGCTGCTAGCCTCAAGCAGAGATGAGGAGCGGGCTACAGAGGTCTGTAACCTCAATTCTTTCTAACTCCACACTCACACAGATTTTTTTACTTTTCAAACTTGTAGTCTCTGAAGCCACAAAAGGCTTACACAACTTCTCTCACAAATGCAGTAGTGTTCCCCAACACCTGTAAACAAACATTGATGAGTACAATCAGATTTAAGATTTCTCTTCACTGGAACTAAGGTGCTTAGCTCAAAGCAGGAAAAACCGCCCCAGACCAAAACAACACAAAAGTATGTGGACAGGGGTATTCATATACTCTTGACCACAAAGTGTATCTAATCTGTGCCATGTGGGAGCAATACTGGGTCAGGTGGACTAAATAATCACTGAGTCATCAGTACAAACTCTACCTGTGACTCCACAGATCATCATCAAAATCCTACTTCCTGCCCCTTTAAAATTACATTTAATACTACATGCAATAGTATTGACCGGTGTATTTCTAATTCATATTCACCTGTGATACTTTCCATGAATATGACCCTGGTACAGTGCAATCTGCAAAGATTCAGCACCTTTAGTTAACTGTAAAAGCATCCTGGTTTAGTGGTTTAGTAAAGTTAGCAGCACTGGTGAGTACAGAGTGAAAGGCAAGTGAGCGGAGGGACTTCCTGGAGTACAGATGTGAGTACAGTGGCGTCAGAGTTTAAATTCTCAGTTTAAGAATTCAAACAAATGAAGAATTCTTCACAATACTTTTAAATTCTAGTGCAGTCTGATCAGTATTTGTGAAAACTTTATCCCAAAGCTAGAAATCAGAGAAGAGTCCAAGTTGCTAGTAGACATGTCTGGAGCAGCTCTGGTCAAATAAATTAAAATAATTAGAGAATAAATTTATTTATTCATTCTTTCCTTGTGTGAGATTAGAGGATTTATATCAATCTGATGTCTGTTTAGATACAACAAGATACAATGTGTTCATTAGTGAGCTTTTGAGGTGTTGGTAGGTGTATTTTTTTCACTTTGGACAGAGCCAGGCTAAGCTAGGATAACTATGTCTTTACTCCAACTCTGTACTTAACATACAGAAAGACTGATAGTTCTCAGCTCTTGTGTATGTCCAAAAATGTTGAACTGTTCTTCTAAATGTTCTACAATTCAAGTAGACATTCTTTGCCGAATTAAATTCTTTCTTTGTTTTCTGACACTGGAATAAAGTTATTTATGTCCACAAACACTGATGTGACCACCTCAGACCACAATAATTAGTGTTCCGCTCGAATATGTTACAAAAAAGAAGAAGAAAAAAAAATACAGTGACTAACTTTTGCAGCACATTATACACAACACAAAGACATGGATAAAACACTCACAGCATACTTACACAGTAACAGTGAGCAGAGTAGTTTGCCTGCTGGGACAGACAGTGCACATTGACAGAATAATACAGCAATTATTAACAGCAGTTTTTGACTCCTGCAGTGGCTGAAATGATGTCCATTAGCACATCGAGTTATGTACCATCACATGAACTCTTTGCACAAATTCCTTCAAACCAAACACTGCAACAGCTCAGTTAATTAGGAGCTACTCGGTGACAGAAGCCAGTAGCGCCTGGCTGAATAAAAATCAACAAACAAATGATGGAGGGATACTTCAAATGCTCTTCTCTCATGGTACAAGCATTACGAGTGAAATCACTGGTGCCCCACAACAAAATGTATAAATTCAAAATTTCTGATTCAGCAAAGAATATACATACTGTATATACATTCAAAGTCTTTCTTAACTTTTTTGCAACTTCCATTTTTTTAAGATATAAAGAAAAGAGACAAAATGAACTGTGGAAGAGGAGTAAAAAGTGAGGAAAAAAGACATTATGGCAGATTAAGTCATGCAGGTTCAGTGTCATTGAGGGACTTGTGACAAGATTCAGTGATTTAATATTATACTTCCATAAAGTTGACTTGCAAGAGAAAAGTTCAAATATGAATGGTAGAAATCAGTGCAGCAAAGGCAACTTTTAGCCTTTATATGTATGGGTTAATCTCCAAATACATTGGATCCTACACTTCCCATATTGCAACATGATATCATCTCTTTATTAGACCCTTCATGCAGTTGCCCATCTCTTTCAAACTCCACACTCCTGGTTTTAATGCATGCTTTCTGTTGTAAATTATCAGTCTCCCAGCCCAAACTCAGATTGACATCATCAAGCCTATTGACATCATGATGACATCATCAGGGTTATTTAGACCTGAGCAACTGCAAAGCCACAGAAGATATCTTCAAGTGGAAAATCAGTGAAGTGCCCCTTTAAATAACTGTCCAACTGTACCAAAATTAACCAGATACCAACCTGAAATTCCTCCAGTGTATGTGATATGTAAATTCTAGTTCAAATTACAAGTATTTTGGTGAAGAAATGACTCCCTGATAATATTAAGCCATTACTCATGCAAATTAAATTCTGCAAATTGACACCATTTGTTTCAAATGTATTTTCTCAGTTCCTCTTTCCCTTGGCATGCAAATGCAAAAGGAAGGTCTACAGAGGAAGGTTTTGAATGCAAATAAGGTTTTGCTTTGCCAAACCATAAATGATGAATTACTTGCCCTTACATGACCATATACAGGACATCAGAGAATTTTAGTTTCAGAGATTTTCAGCCTATGTGAATACACTCCTTATTACACGAGATCCTCACATCTTTTAAGTCCCATGTGATTAAATATTAATATTATCCTCAAGACTCTTTTCAGGATGATGACCAGAGTCAGAGAATCCTTTGGACACACTCTCCTCTCTCCTCCTCTGGTCTTTTACCTGTCCATGTCTGAGGCTTCAATGTCAGTAGTTTTCCCAGGCAGAGGATCAGTCATTGATTTATCCTCCATCACTTCCCTGTAGGGCAAGAGGGCCCAGCAGCATGACAGTGCAGAGCATCTGTTCTCTCCACCCTTTAGTTAGACACATCCTCTGGATGTAAGGCTGTGAGGCAGGGCTGCAGGCCTCAGATCAGCCTCTCCTCTGGGGGAACTTTGAGGACACTGCCCATCTCCAGCCTGGCACCAGCCACTTCCTGCGAGCTAGGGCTGTACGTGCCTTCTGACTGACGCTTCTTCCGGGCCGTCATGATGAGGAAAAACACCACTAGGATGCCAAGTAACATACACAGCGTGGTCAGCGGGATGGTCACTGCCAGCCAGGGGACTCGCTCTTTATACTGTTCTTTCTGCAAGAGGACAGGACAGAAAATATTGTGTTTGCATCACAAAAACCCTCTTTTGTTCCACTTTTTAATAAGACAACCTTTATAAAGGCTTTACATATTCTAGAACAAATTGACTCCACTACGGCAGTAGCTAATAGAAGTTGAACCCTTTGCGAACCAAGTTAAACAAAGATGTATTATTTAGAACATATCCTCATAATTAAACGACTACATAGATTGATTGTACTTGCACTCCAGAGTGACCCATAGGAGCAAAATATGCTGCTTTCCAAAACCATTACAAATCACTGTTAAAACAAATGATTTTTTATGGTGTGACAACACTGTGGTTAAGGTCTGGTTAGGTTTAGGCACAAAAACACTTGGTTAGGGTCAGAGAAAGATCATGGTTTGAGTTAAAATGATCACTTGAAATGTGGTTTTTACTTCCTTAAAGTTATACAACCTTCATCGTCATGGCAACGTTAAACAGGTTGGAAACAGGAAGCAAACAGTGGCTAAGTCCACTTTTGCCATCTATCTATCTAGCCATCCACCCAACCTGCCTCCTCCTAATATTGTCACCTTATATTGACATCATCTGAACCGTGTCCCTGGGTCATAATTACTATGGCCGCTAGATGGCGTAAATGTAACTATAAGGCATTTTTGCTGGCTGAATTTTAGACCTATGGGTTCTTATGTCATCATATATATAAAATTCATCAACACTTTCTTTTGATGTCATTTTTCATACTTTTAGCTTTAATCTCTGCTGTCTGAAAACCACTAGGCTACATCGTTCAGTCGTCTCTGCCCTGCTGTTCATGTCTAAACGAACCACAACCCCTCAACTCGCCCATGGTTTCAGTGTGTTGAGCCATGACATTAAACCCTCTACAGTCAAGGTTTATGTCTGTTCATTAAAGACCACAAAACAGAAATACTGAATGAAACAATATTAGATTGTTTTTTTAATGACTGTACTTGTCTGAATAGATAGAATAGAATAAAAATAGAGTAAACAACACAACACAGTTAAGAAGGTCTGGATATTTAGTTATTTAGGTTACTACTGTATGTCAATAGGACTTGACTGAGAATTCTTTAATAACTTTCTTAGTGTTTTCACTTTGACTCTCCATAATTAATTAAGTCTGCAGCTGAACATGTTGAGATGTTAATAAAAGGATTTTCATCCACATGTTCTACAGTCCTTGTCTAAAGAGTCTCCTCATCCAGGAGCCATTTGAATTTGAATTTGTTTATTTGCACAGGCACAAATCAAACAAATGAACACTGAAAATGAATGCACAGTGAACATAAAAAAATCCTAAAAGGGCTAACTGATTACTACTACCAAATAATACAACTATTAAAAATCTGTCATAAAAAACATGGAGATGTGAACTGTGAAGATGAATGACACTGTCACTTACGTTGCTCTCACACAGTCTGCCGCTGAAGCTCGGCACACAAACACACTGGAAGTGGTTGAGTCTGTCCAGACAGGTGGCACCGTTGAGACAAGGGCTGGACTCACATTCGTCTATTTCTGTCTCGCACCTGAAACACATCAGCAGGGCTTTAACACAACGCTGACTGACAGAGCAGCAGCTCTCTCACACACACACACTCTCCTGACCTTTGCACTTGGATGTTATTCAGACACACTTTCTTCTGAGCAGCAGGTGTGTGGTGAGGAATGTGCAGTGTGCAACTCTCACCTGGCACCTATGTATCCCGGCTTGCAGGTGCAGTTGCCTCCAGAGTCGCCTCCTATACAAACCCCTCCATTAAGACACTCTGTGTTGGCATCACACGCCACTGGAGGGAAACGCCACCTGTTGGAATAAACATACGCTCTATTATACGTATATTTGTATGATTCTGTGGTACAACTGTACAGTTAGGTGGACTGGCCCTTTAATTACAATACTCTTAGCAGACAAGTAATGTCAACAAAACTCAGGGACATAATCTTTTAATCACTTTTGAAGTAAAATTGCAGCAGAGGCAGATATATTCTGACTTTTAGTCCCTAGTATGGGTCAAGCTCCAATTTCCTACACTTCCCATAATGCAGCTCAATAATGTCTTTTGTTGCAGTGTGGATTTCACCAGGTGAACTTTTCTTGCATTGTGTGGCAAAAAGCAGATGGGAAAGTTGTAAGCGTAAGAGCTAATCTCAAATTGGTGGGACACTGGAGAGCTTCAACAGCTAAAAGACCCAAAATATGCTGTAGAGAAACCAAAGTCTGTACTCACTGGCAGCGCTTGCCGTTGTATCCAGGAGGACATGAACACGTGTGAGTTTCCATCGTTTCCACACAGGTTCCCCCATTCACACAGCTGAACTCCAGACAGTCATCTACCTCGTCCTGACAGTCTTTCCCCATGTACCCAGGCTTGCAGTCGCACTGGTAGTCTGACAGAAGGTCTTTACATGTGCCATGGACACAGGGGTCTGAAGAACACTCATTTATCTCTGTCTCACACAGCTCCCCCTCCCATCCTGGGGTGCAGCTGCAGTTAAACTCATTAAACTGGTCCTGACACACACCTTCATTGAGGCATGGCTGAGAATCACAAATTGGGGCACCCTGGCATCCTATTATTGGTTCATGCCCACCCAGTCTGGAGAAGTGGCTCATCTGAGGTGCATCTGGTACATTTACAAGTGGCAGATAGACTCCACCCACTCTCACCTCGCCTAAACATCCAGTGAATTTCTCAGCAAGCCAGATTTTGGTATCATTGAGGAAGTTGAGGTTTCCGCCAACGCCATAGCTGCCACCCGCTCTCCCCCCGTCCACTGTGAGGCGCCACCGGGACAATGACTGTGAGGGGTCAACCATGGTCAGCTGGATGCGGTGCCACACCCCGTCTGCAATAATCCTGTCACTTGTAAAAGCCAGCAGCTCTGCACTCGCCCCGCTGTCCAGTTTGACCAGAAGGGTGGAGTTGAGCAAGCCAAAGCAGAATACCTCAGCTCCGCTGGAGGCCCGCAACAAGACCCCATTCTCGTCCCGCGTTCTTATGTCCATAGTGATGTCGGTTACAGGGCTCAGCAGAGAGCCATTGGCAACATACTGGAGAGCGTTGTCTTGAAAAGTGGCTTCAGTTAAACCTGTGGGAAGAGAAGATCATTTGAAACCAAGAACTGTGTATGAGTTACATGGTAAAACAAAGCTTACCATTTTGTCACTGCTATAACATTAATTAATTGTTTTGATAGCAGGCACTGAGCTGCTGGAAGCAAAACACACTTTTGTGAACTTTTGGTCTGGGGCTGATTTTTCCGCATCGAGCTAGCATCCAATGAAGAGAAGTCAGCAGAATATTCATAACACCCACATCAGGATTGACACACTCATGGTAACTACTGTTTTTTCCCATCTTTCTGGAACTGACTGTAAGTAGATAGGGAGCTACTGGCAATCTGAAACAAATTTGTCTAAGTGTGAACATACTGGGCCAGTAAGCTTGGCGGTGTTGCAGGAAGAAACAGCATTGATGGAAACCATGACACAGGAATGAGATAGACGCTACCAATCACCAGGCCTCATGTGTTTACAGTAATCATGTTGAGGTATCACAATTAAAGGGGTACTCCACCTTCCTGGGGAGTACTTCTCAGTGAAAACAGTGTTTTTAAACAATGTTTCTAAATAATATTCACACCTATTTAATCTATTAAGGAGTCCAAAATCTTTTTGCCATGTGGCCCCATGTACAGTGGCTCGATAACTCTAACACAGTCAGGAGTTCAAATCCCAAGAAAGTCAAACATGAAAATCAAAAGATGAGTAAACTCATCATGATCCTGATGCAATTTCAGTAAAATAAAATAAAGAGACATGGTAGGGTGATTGATAGACTATCTCATGCCTTGTATTGTCATTATCAGATTTCCCATGTGCCTCTTTTGCTTCTGCTTTTTCATTTCATCTCTGCTACCTAGAAAAATAATCCACCATAAAATATAGTGTATAATCATTGTTTCTGTGTGTCACTATGTTGGATATTCTGCTTTCTCAGCTCGTCTTACAGCCGGACTGCCGAGGCCATGAAGTTCCTTTCCTCTTTTGTACTAAGGAGTTTTCCCTTTGATGTCAGTGAGGGTCTAAGGTTGGCAGGTTGTCCTTACCATTTAATGTTAAATAGTCCTTCTGACACTTTTCAAGACTGTAAGCCTAATTAAGAAATTAAGAGCTAAATAAATAAACTTGACCTGACCTGACTTGACTTGCCCTGCCTTGATAAAGAGATTGATAATCACTGCTAAAGGATTACTCACACTCATAACCGTCCTGTAGGTCCACACACTGGACTCCATCAAGACAAGGGTTGTCGACACACCACAAACGTGTCTCACACAGTCGGCCCGAGTAGTTAATGGAACAGTCACACTTGAAGTCATTCCAGGTGACCCTACATTGTCCACCGTTGGAACAGGGCTCATCCTGTGTACAGACAAACACACATGGATGGATTAAATGATCACTTGTAAAATCTCTTACCTGATGCAACCGTGGAGGTAAAAGCCACAGAGGGGATTGAGAGCTAATTTACAGATCAAAGGGATTCACAACCAGATCAATGTTAATAGGGTTGAGGCAACACAGTGCAGCCCAGCTATCAGACAGCCCTGCAAGATTCTAACACAATTAACTTCAGATCAGTGTTAGACCGAAACACAGGAAAAACATAGGGTGTTTCATTCAAACTTAATATCAGGGAGGTAGTGATGCCAATCTCTGACATGTTGTTTAAAATGCAGCCTAATTGACTTTTAGCAATGTTATAATGATATACACTGTAGCTCTAGAGATTGGAGTGTCCACTTTCATATTAATCCAAATGACATTTCTCAACACTTCTCAACAAACGGAGGGATTTCCATGAAATTTAGTTCAGACATTCATGGTTCCCAGAGGATGAATCCTCCTGACTTTGTTGATACACTGATGTTTCATCTAGTGCCACCAACAGGTTAGACTTTCCACTTGCCCAACACAGTTCATGACAAGAATGACTAAAAACTGATCAACCTTAGCTGTACTTTGCATTAATGCAAACCTTAGTATCATATGCAGATAAATACAGCTTTGACTGATGAAAGCTGAGCAAATCCTTTTGATTTAGGTAACAATGTGGTCTATCCTCTGGTGACACATCCAAGGACAAACGTTATGTTGTTTGCCCCACAGGAGAAAAAGAATACCAAAGTTGTACACAGTTTTATTAATCCAATAATCTAGATTATTGCTTCACTGCAGCCTCTTGGATGACTGGATGTTTTGTTGTATTCTCGTTTCTTATAACTTAATGGAATGTTGTGGAAGGAAAAAAGTCATATTTAAAGGTGCTACATTGTACTGAACTAAAAAAAATATCAGTCACACCACAAATATTCATGTTTTCTCATACAGTAGACTGTATACCATACTTCTGTTTTACCTTGCATGTGTTGTCACTTTGGCATCCTGGCAGCACATTCTCCTCTGCACTTGTCTGGTACACCTCCACCCCCTCTGCATGATTCACAGTGAACAGATGCTTGTGGTCCAGTCGAATGTCTTGCAGGCATCCCTTGAAGTTTCCACCCCAGGCGTTCATGTTCTTGCCTGCAGGGAGTCCTCCGACATACGCTACATCCCCTGCCTCTACACTCACATTCCCTAAAGCACGCCTATTCCCTGCTTTGGGGAAGACCACATGGCCATAGTGCACCTTTACAGTCACCAAATTATTGTTGCCATCTGTGACAAGCTTGGCCTCTGACAGCAGTGTGGTGTGAGGGCTATAGATAGCAACTGTGCCTTCCTTGAGGTAGACTGTCAGGTAAGGCTTTTCCTCTTGATGGAGCTGCAGGAGTAGACCGTTGTGTTTGAGGGAGCGCATTATAAAGGAGATTGTGAAGTTTTCTCCATGGGTTTCTGAGATGTTGAAGGCAGCGTAGCTGGTGGTGTTCTCATGACCAAAGGTCCAGGACGGAAATTCTGAGAGGGAGGTGAGAAACACAGCATTGTCAGTGTACTTACCCCAACACACCAACACATGCTACACCTGTATCAGCAATGCTTTATTCAATTTTTCTTTAAGGGGGACTATAGTTTTACAGTTAGCTTTCAGTCAGTGCGCAGTACTAGTCAGGAGGAATACTTCTCAGCTAGTTGAACAGTTGCATAATTTCTTAGAGCTTTGTCAAGTTTGAGAAAATCACTCAAGTCACTTGGGTGTCTCAGCCTGGGCTTGAACACAACACGTTCTTAACAAAAACCAGGCATTACAAACTGTAGGAATTTAGTTTGACATGAAATGGAAATTGACTAGACAGAGAGGATCTGACAAAAATATTTCTTTGAGCAATAACAATAGCTTGATATGGCTCTGGGATAACATTCCCAGACAGAGGTGTAAACTCTGTAAAAAAAAAAGTGTCAAACTGATACATACAAGTGAAGTGATTATATTTGCATTCTCAAATTCATATTAACATTTGGCATTTATATGTTTTGTTGTTTCTGAACCATTCTCCATCAAGTGTTTTTAAAAGGAATTATGTTATTTTGCATGGCAACCCCAAACAGCAGAGGTAAATTGGTTTCAAAATGGAGGAGGTAAAGAAGCTCAGACTTTGATACATCCAGCTTTGTCTGGATACAGTGTTCAATGACTGCTCATTAGGAGGGAGTTTAGATTTCATTCACACATTTTATTTTGCCATACGGAACAAATGCTACCAACTGTAGCATTTTTGCTGTAAAAGTAGAGTGTATTCCTGCAAATCTATAAGGTATACCGTAATGATGCTCACCTTTCTCACAGCTTTCTCCATAGTAGGGCCGGTGACACTGACAACTGGCCTTAACCCACATGTCAACACACTGCCCACGTTGCTTGCATGGGTCATCATGACACCAGTCTTTTTTGGTGCATCCCAGTTCCAAGCCCTTGTTCTCCTCTCTGATGAGGTCCTGAGGCAGGAGCAGCTTATGGTCAACTTGAAGGTCTTCCATACAGCCAATGAACCCCTTGCCACTGGACGCATGGGCCAAATATTCCTGTGGTGCCCCTCCTATATACAGATCTTGAAAGGAGCTGGGGTGGAGGAAGTTCAGATGATTCTGGCCCTCATTCTTCACCTGGCACCCTTCCTCACAGCCGGGTCCCTTTACAATCAGAACCAGCCTCTCATCCATGGTCACAGTGACCTGGTGCCATTCCCCATCATTGACTGGGCCAGGGTAAATGACCTGCAGCAGCTTTTCTGACTTCACCCTGGCCTGGAGGGAACCCCCAACTAGCTCCAGGGAGACATAGCGCACCATGGTGCCCCGGTAGTACAGCACCATGTCGGTCAGAGTGCTCTTGAATCGGAGCTGCATGTGTAGACCATGGTCATCAGTCTCTCGCCTTGTCCTGTTTTTGGAAACAGGCAGCAGCATGTGGATGTAGCCCTCAGAGTTGAAGGAAAAGGTGGTGGAGGTGTTGCAGCGTTCTCCGGTCCAGCCGGGCGGACACAGGCAGGTGTAGCTGTGCTTACCATTATCAGTCAGTATGGGAACACAACCTGCCTCATGTTGACATTGGTGCTGTTGGCAGCCGACCAGGCTGACGTCACAGTCATGCCCACCCCATGGCTCCTGGCCAGGTTCTGGCTCGGGACATTGACACCTATAGGAGTTGGCAGCGTCTTCGCACGTGGCACCATTCTTGCAGGGATTGCTGTCGCACTCGTTGATGTCCACCTCACAGTGCACACCTGCATGGAGAGGCACTGATGTTTAATACAACTAATTTCGACAACACTGATCCAAATTCCCCTTGCCTCTTTCAATTGGATCACCATGGAGTAAAATATAATCTATTGATTTAATAACATAAATATAGTTCATCAACAAGCAACAAGGGGACTGTACTTGCTGCCTGGAAAGTCAAACTAAATGACTTAATTTGATACAGAGCTCAGCATGCACACATGCAGATGAACAGGCAGGTTTGGTTGAGGCAATACATGCATGTTCCCATTACTGTCATTTGCAGATGAGGAAATGACTGGAGGAAATAGCAAGTAATAGCAAAATTAGAGGTGAATTAGATTTGCAGTCTTCCTTAACACAATTAAAGAAGTGTTTGTCATACTGATTGTATTAGCAAGACATCGAAATATTGCACTATATGCTTGTCAGATAAATTTGTACCGAACACCAACACCCTGTGCCAGAGTTACAGTCTTTCTGCCTGGTTTCAGTAGTTGGAGCCGCCTCATCAAATCGCATTCAACATTAAGCCCTGGCAGCAGCAGTCAACTTGCATTAGCATAGTCCTTTAAAATACTCTACACCCAAGGAACCCTAAAGCTGTTCTTCTTTTCTGTGCCAACACTCCAACCTCATGCACAAGCACACAACTTTCTTCTTTGTTAATGTAGCATTAAAAAGTGCTGTACCATACTGTACCTGTCAGCCTCCAGGGCCCACAGCAGCACAGCAGCAGCAGCATCAACCTCCTTCCCCCCATGATCCACTGAGTCAACACAAGTGACACAACCAAGTCCCCTCTCTTTCTCTCTCTCTCTCTCTCTCTGTCTCTCTCTCCCTTTAGCTTACAAAGCAGAAGTGCCTCCACTCCTCCACTCTGTACTAGGCAGACAGACAGGACTGATTACAGCCCTGCCCACCTTTTGTTTTTCCTCCCTCCTTCATCCCTCCGTCCGTCCCTCCCTCCCTCACATGCCCTACTCCTCTCCTGTCTGCAGCCCAGCCCTAGCAGAGCAGTAAGCCTCCAGCTGGCTCCTGTCAGTGTTTGACAAGAGGAATGCAGTGCTGCAGTCTCCTCTCTGATCTATGTGCTGGCCTGTGGATGCCCACTAGCGGCAGGTGCTGCTGGAATCAACCTGCAGGAGGTGCTGCAGGACCAGGTCTTCAGGTGGGCCAGGCCTGAGCACAGCTGGACCAAAACATGGAGTGCATATTGATCTTTTATTAATATAGATATCAGCTATCAGTTTCATCTACTTGTACTACTTGTGTTTGATTGTAGGATTATGATCTATGATCAGTTTTTCTCAAATTTCTAAGTTCTAAAATGTATTATAAGGACAAACAATCTGCAACTTTTTTCTCAGAATTCTGAATTGCTAAAGTAACAGATTTTCTGTATTATGATACTTTCTGTATTATGATTGGGAATAAAGTCAGATTTTTGAGAAAACTGTCAGAAATTTGATATGTACGTAACATTTAAGTCTTAAATTATCAGACTTCATCATTTTGACTTTGCTGTTTGATTTCTAAGTTTAATCAAAGTACTGTTTTTCTGACTAAAAATATGTTTTTAGTTTATGTTACTAATGTTAAAACTGATATCATTGGACCTCAGGGGTGGGTGGGAAAGTGGGGGTTTGGAATAATGGTTCATTGACAGTGTGACTGGATTATATGTATTATACTGTATGTTCTTCTCAGAATTTGCTTTAATCTCCCAATGCCGGCAATTGTGACACTTACAGTATCTTTTAATTCTGCCTTTATTCACATAATTCTAAGATTCACATCAGACATCTTTTTTCCATCATCTTCTTTCATAACAGCAATACTGACAGTATTCTCTTACAGTATCCGGTGGTATAAAAGTTGCTTCAGAGGGGTTTTCACCCAACACTGATACAGTTCTGAGAGAAACAGTGAATGCATCTGCAATATTGGAAATGATACAGTGACACTGATGTTTTGTCACATGATCTGTAATTAACCAAAGTGGACGCTACAGTAAGCTTCTAAAGCATACACCTGTTGCTCATAATGTGATGAGTGAACCTGTAGAAGACACGTTGTGAAATGCATCATTCACTCATAGATTTGTAAATGATGTATGACTGAATAACCCTAACCTTAAATCCAACCCTAACCCTGGACGTCTTTAATCCAAAATGTCCTTCATCAACCTTCAAGAACTCAGGTCGATCAAACTCTAGCTTCTTAACTTATATAAGCATGGCCAGAGGGCACAGGAGGGGTTCATCTTTATGGTTTAACATCTCATGCACGTGTGAAGTCAACCTCTTGCACACGTGCCATACAAACTTAATAGGATTATACTTTTGCTCCATATGAAGTTTTCCTCTATCTTTGCTTGCTGTTGCACAAGAACAGTATGTTTACACTGTAGCATACCAGAGGAATAAAATGCACATCATTTGGAATAAGGTTCTCGTTTTGCTTTCTTGTGTCATCCTTGTTTTTTCATCAGGCTTTAATTGGGCTCCTAATCAGCTTTACTGTAATCTCCCCTCCCCCTGAAATATTTCTTAGGAGACCCCCGTTTAATGCCCAAGATGGCCAGCTGACATATGGCACCTTTTATTGGCTTTGTTGTTTTCTGCTATGCTCCTCCATACCATATGCCCCCTCATCCCCTCCTATCCTCTGCTCTGTTGTGGCCCCTACATTGCATGGCCATAATACTGTTAGCAAATTAGCTTCTCCTTTTGTTGATGAGAGCTTTTGGCTGGATTCCTTACTTCTAAGTCAAGATTTTGTATTTCAAGGTCAGCTTTTGGTGCGGTTCCTCCTGTTTTGAACAATGCGGTGACAAATCTCCTCTAATGAGGAATTAATACCATGGCTGGCCATGAGGTATGATCAACTGGAGGAAGATTAACTCTTTATTGTTTGGTCAAGAGGATTCTGAGACCTGGTGTGAAGGCTATCTGTCTGCTCTGGGGACATTTAGTTCGGTTCAGATCTGTATTTTTCCACAAATTAAAGTTCTTTCTGCAGCAAAGCAAACACAAAACCAGTAAAAACTAACAACGATAGCGGTGGGCAAATACAATAATTATACATTTTTTTCTCTGTGTATGTAGGAAGACATACTTTAGAGAAGTCTCATTTCATCTCATCTGAAAACATACTACAATAGAACATGTACTTAATTGTGCATGTGATTTAAAAAATCTACAACAAAATGAGAATAAAGTGCTTGTCTGTGTTTCTATTATTCCAGTATTTGAATTAAGTGTGTTTACTGCACATGGAATAATAAACCTTTGAACATGTTGCACCTCATTTTTGAAAACTTACCAAGTTAATTAGCATCATATTACTGACATTTCAGGTGTGCTCTTTTTCAGTCCTTTACCTCCAAATAAGTGCTTTAGATCATCTGGTTGAACTGTTGGTGTGTTTACAACCTGTCTGATTGTTGTTTTTTTTGGGGGGGGGGTTTAAAGTTGGTTTTTTTGCCTTGTTCTACTTCCTTGTAATGATGTCACTGTGTTCTCAAATCTCAGTAAATAATTTGGTGAGTACAGAAATGATGAACAGGTCAAGACTGATTCTGTGAAGAATCTGTAAAGTAACACCATCAACCTTCTGCCAATGTTAACAACAGCCTCTGCAGAAAATGTGTTTTTTGCCAATACTCAGAGGTTGACCTTCAGGTGTTTTACCACCCAGAAAAGTGCAGGTGATGTTTTTCTGAAATCACCAACCATGTCTTTAGTTGTAGAAAAGCAAGGAAGGTCAGCGTCATCATCCTGTACAAGCTCACTGACCACAAACCCATGCGACAGCAAATGTAAGGAAGCGCCTGCCTTGTAGGCCCACTGACATTTAGGGATCTACTTTTGTGAACCCAGCAGGTTGGTTACTTGTGCTGGTGGATTGACATCAGTTATTCACAATCATGGGCTCATTCAAAGCTGTGTGTGTCCAGTAACATTAAATCATATTCATGCAGATGTACAGTGTGGACATTATAACCTCACACTATCACTGTTTAGTCTTCTGATCATCCTCATTCCAATCCCATGTGTCGCCCAAACTCCCTCCATCACCCCACAGCAGTACCATGCATGGTATTTCAGGGTTCATTCAACTAAGATTCATGTTCACATATGATTAAGGGGGATGAGCTCTCTCAGCAGAATCCTGGCTGCTCTGATTCTTTGAGAGCTCCCTTTCTACCAAATCTTACTGTTTAACCGTAAATGGTCAGTTCCTTGACACAAATATCTCTGACTGAAAGGGGATTTGTTTGATGTTTGTCCTCACCAAATAAAGTGACCAAAATATTATGGAACACAAGTGCACTGAGCTTTCGACCTGCTTTGAGCAGACGGGTGGTGAACCACGTGAGACGCACTCATTCTTGGTACCAAGATTGCAGTAGCCTATAGCGCTGGATTTGGATCGCCACACCCCCTAATGGGCTTCTCCTCCCACTAGAGCACATATCACCTACATATCAAACTGGAGCAGTCAATGAAATAATCTCAGTGCACTCCAGGAAACTGCCAGTTCAGAGTTGCACTCCTTGCCGTGTGCCAACACCAAAATACAGGAACAAGACACAACCCTGGAGGAAGAGCAGCTCATCAAAAGCGTTTTGTTAGGAGATAAGAGAAAAGGAGGAGATAAGTAGTTTTTCCTACCTGTGAAGCCATCTGGACACAAACACTGATAAGAGTTGACCAGATCCTGGCAGCTTCCTCCATGCTGACATGGAGCAGACTCACATTCATCCACATTGACTGAGCAGTTCTCTCCTGCAAGAGCAACATATTAATGATGTTCTCATCTACTGTATGTTATCATTACTTCATCACTTGACTTACTGTTGATGAGGTATAAGGTTTTTGCTGTGAACTGGCTTACCAGTGAACCCTGGCAGACAGCGGCAGATGAAACCAGCTGCCTCTTCATAGCTGAAATTAGCTGTGCTGAGTTCAGGTAACGCCCCGTAGTTCATATCTGAGCGCTGGAAACACTCGCCACCATTCTCACAGGGAAGCTGCTCACACTCATCTATATCCACCTGGCAGTTTTCCCCCTCATAACCTACACAAACACACACACACACACACACACATATATGCACACAAAGATGTTTAGATATGAATAAAGAAAACACATGTTATGTAGAAGTTAGCGTAATCATTTATTGGTTGCTTTAATCATTCTGTTTGTTTTACCATTGTTAGTTAGCGAGAGCTGAACTGTTAGCTGCAGCTGCTGTAATATACCAGTTATAATAATATTTAAAGATATAAATATTTACATGACAAGGTTCCAAGACCGTATACTTTATTTTTGACAAGTAACATCATATGTTGATTGATGATCCAAGAAACAGATAAGTAACACAGTACTATAGGATTAGTACATGCATTGTTGAATCTGAAAAATCCTAAAAATATCAACGGCAGTTTGTTAAGATAATGATGATTACTTTTAAGTAGCTAATTAAAATTTACCTGAACGTGCTTGTTCTTTTATATATTTGTTTATTTTTAAAATATTGTTAATTATCATCTTTTTCTTGATTGTAATGTATTTGTCGATTGAGTCTGATTTTAATTGCTGGGCCAGAAGTAACGCTGTTGCTTAGTAATTTCTTTTTTTTCTGTTTCTTTTGTTGTCTTACATGTGTACTATGTCCACATACCTCCTCCAACTGTCAATGTAGAATAAAGAAAAGCATTAATAAGCTAAAAAAAATTTTAAAAAATCCGAATTGTGAATATTAAGTAGTTTGTAGTTTTAGAATAATTAATAGTTTCAGGATATAATACATATGGCAGGTATGTATAAAGTCAGTCCTATTTAAATCTGAACCTTTAACTCTGTAAACTCATCTGGGAAATGTAGCATAAGGTACACAACAGCATACACATATACACACACACACTCACAAAAACAATCATCACAGCAAAAATCACAGCAAGACTGCACACATCTGCATTTTTCTCCATCACAATGTGCTCGTGCATTACTTTGCATAATTCATCACAGCCCTGAAGAATTAAAATTGTGCTGCAATGCTGTTTTTATAACTGTAGCACAAATAGTGAATACTGCAGCCCTTCTCTTTAGCCCTTTCTTGCCCTCGAAACTCAAGGGGCATATTATTTAACTCTTTTGTTCAGATTGACCTATGTGTGGGGAACCTCCAGCATCAAGAAGACCTTAATGTGTTGAGATCTTGCTACCATTTTCCCTTACATATCTGAATATACATTTCATTTCCTGGTTCCAGTTTAGTGACCAAGCAGAGATCCTGATCCATGGTGACTGTTACAATAATCAAAGAATTGTTCAGACCGTGACGACTATGTGATGCAGAGTGTAATGTGTATATAATATATTCTGATAACCTGTACTGAACAGTGGGTGTATGTGTTACTGCTGCAATGTTTGAGAGTTATTTTACATTACCTGCCCAGCAGAGGCACCTGTACTGGTTGATCCCCTCCGAGCATGTGGCTCCATGCTGGCAGGGATCAGAAGCACATTCAGGAATATCCTCTTCACAGTGGTCACCTACAAAGCCCGTCCCCTCACAGTCACACTCATAGCTAGGAAAGAACAGAGACACATATAAGCCTGTTTTATATGATTGTTAACAAGTTAAGAGATGATAAATATATCTAGATTCACTGTTTGGAATGGCATAAAAGGAGATTCTAAACAGCTTAATTTTCTTGTTGAGGAAGGAAAGAAAGAAAAATCATGAGTCAACAAAGATTTAAAGCGAGACTCTAACTTTTGCTGAACAGTGGCCACTGTGGCCACAAGTGGCAATTACAGATGATGGTACATTTAAAGCTGGAGTGCAGGACTTTTATATATAAATGAATGTCAGTTACATTCAAACCTTCAGCAAAAGGGGTTCACACAATGCTGATTTAGCCTGTCACCACCAGGTAAATCTCTCTGTATTTCGCAGTATGACAGAGTTTTTAAAGCTTGTGTCTGTGGCGACTTTCCCATGCTGGCGCGCTGGTAGTTATGCATTTTATATCAACCAGTAATGATTGGTTTGCAAGCGTCAACCGAGGAGAACTGTCTTCAGTACGACCCAACCGTGTCGCGTCACCAGGGCGGAGGGTGGAGACAAAAGTTCCGCACTGCAGGTTTAATTTCTCCTCATTTCCCAAGATTCTCTTGAGCCAGTTGCTTTAAAGACATCATTATCAGGCACCCAGGCTGAGCGCGAGTGGAGGAAACAGTGAGCACATTAGCACAAGCACAGAAGAGTCAGCAAGCTGACACAGTAATGCAGTTATACAGAAATATACATTTGCAGAAATTTTGCACATTAGCTAGCATTAGCCACCATAAGCTACTGGTCACACCAGACTAATTAAGGCTGCAGTGGCAAAACTTCTAGGTGTATTAAACTGAGTAGCAGTGCATTTTATTAATAAGGAATTTAACTTTTAATTTTCCTGAAAGGACAAATGTGTTATTTCTTCTTTAAAACACTGCATAGTCTCACTAAAGTCTCTAAGGATTATATATAATACATAAATATATACTGTATTTATTAAACATGTATAAATAGACAAATACATTGCTCCTTGCAAAGTTGGTGATCAATAAGATTAAAAGTTATTTCAGTAGATTCATACAGTTAAGACATACTGCACTTGTCATTGAGTTAGTCTTTTAAAGAGGCACTCAAAAAGATCACTTGGCTATGCGAATAGCTGTATCGTTTTGCTCTGGGAGATCAGCTGATCATGGGTATGGTCTATCGACTTCACTTCCTGTCAGAACATATGTGCTGAATTTATACTGTTTTCTGGACCATTTTACATGAGTTGTCTCGTCCCTAAGGATATTTACAATATAACATCCTGACTCCCTGCTCTTCCCACTAGTGCTACTACCAGGTATTCACAGCACCTCCAGACATCCAGTGACTCATCACAATGATTAACAGTAAGTGGATTAATTCTTATCCCTTGTCAACTTTAATGTCTGCTATGCAGCACCAGACTGACACAACAGACTGTTGGATGACACATCGTCTCAACTGGCTCAACATGAGAGGGAGATGTAAACACAGAGTTATAGAAGTTATTAGCAATTAGCACTAATTCTATTATATTAGTTACATATAATATCGAGATAATCTCTTACAACCACCAATCTAGCTCAGTTTATGGGCCTAACCTGTATTATAATTGGGTATTTGACATAATTTATATCTCACCAATAACATTAATCTAGTATGACGTCAGAGAAATTTACTCAAATTGTAAGATACTGAGTATTTTCACAGAATGTTTCCCTAAAACAGGGCAGAGTGTACTGTACAGATTAAGCTAGATTTTAATCATGAATTAGTTGCCACCAAATTGGGCAGAATTGGCTGTAGGATTATCGGTTGGATTTCTGGCAGGTCAGAAATTTTGCTTTGTTGTCTGCAGTTTCAGCAGTTTCATGGTCTGATTTCCCACAACTGCTGTCAAAAGATCAGTTTTAAACTATAGTGAGGTTGTTGTAATATTTTTTGGAGTATATTTTACATTTACATGTATAAGGTAATACTGCCTTCCTCTCTTTTTGTCAACATTGTTGACGATGTGGTCAACTTGTTTGAATAAACTTTATTGGATTTTTATCTGGACAAAATTGGTTGCACTACGTACGAGCATAAAAGTCGCAGGTTCTGGCTGTGTAGAAAGGGCAATTAAAACATGTAGTGTGTGTTAACACAACATATAAATATCAATAAAAACACATATTTTCTGCCCACCTTAATGCAGAGTTTCCACAAGGAAACCATATGATTCGGCAAAATATTCTAAATATTAATTATGTAACTTTAGCAACTATTTTTGCAGTAATTACCTTAACCTTGGCACAGTCTGTGCTGCATTATAACTGTGGGTCAAAGTGGGTCAATTGTACACAAGGTAACCATCACTACCTCTCAACATTCAGCAGGACAAGAGATCTGTGTGAATAGACTGCCTGACTATATTTCTGTATTTAGTAGGAAATTACAATGAAACTAAGACCAAATAGTTAAGTTTCAGTTTCTGCTTCAGTTTGTTTTGTGCACAACACAATTATCAATATGCAAATTTTTTTCCATTGCAACACTGTGAGAGAGGTGGGTGAAACATATGTTCATCATGTCATTGTTGTATGTTATCACACAGTGACGACTGATTTATCTCCATCATAAATTCAGTTGCATAACTGAGATGTTGTTAAAAGATCTTGAAACAGCTAGTACTGTATGTGAATCTGAGCTAACAATTGTTGTTTAGTCTCAGCCTATGACCACTGTTTTATCGTCTATGTTTCATTCCTTTTGACATAAACCCGTACTTTTTTTTAACCAATTGCTACTGTAGTTTGGATTCAGGCAATTTTGCTGCTGTTCAAACATATGTCTTCCAGTAGACACACCTTATGTATCGGTGTTTTTAAAAACTCAAATCATTCAAACTACACAAGTGTGGGTATGTGCAGACAGTATAAACATGCATTTGTGTGTGTGTGTGTGTGTGTGTGTGTGTGTGTAGTCCTACCTGTTGACCCCGTCTATACACTTGCCCTCGTTCAGACATGGCATGCTGGCACATTCATCAATGTTGACCTCACAGTCCTGGCCCTGGAAACCGGCCATGCACTCACACGTGTACATGGCGATGTGGTCTCGGCAGGTGGCGCCGTTTTGGCAGGGCTGCACCTCGCACTCATCTATCTCTATCTCGCAGTTAATCCCTGCAGGGTACAGTGCAGGAATGGCAGTGGGCCAAGGCATGAGATTGGCAACACACCTAATTATCTCAGCACACATACAGATACAACACAATGACACTGGTACTGCCAAGAGCTCAGCTGCAGATGGACAAGAGCAACACAGACTAATGCCACTTAAACACAGCCATGCAGCCTCTTTTCATATATTTAATAGGTATAAAAGCTCAACCTGTCTTACTCTCTGTACAAAGGTAAAAATAAAGCACTATGCTATCTGCACTGGAAGTAATAATCTATACCCCCAAAGGTGTAGATTTGCATTCAAAGATACTCCTAAAATGATCAAATTTAAAGGGTTAGGGTTCATTGAATGCTGTCACAGAACACTGGATAACAGCATGATCAGCAGCATTACCGTATTAAACCTTACTGCAATCCAATAAAAAGAACATCAAGTGTAGGTCAAGTTTGGTTTAGGCAGGGCCAGATTTACCCTCTTAAGGGCGATGACGGAAAACTGAGTCATGGGCCCCAATATGTTATTTATTGTTTCTAATTTTGGAATCTCTTCTTGTGTATTATTGGACAATTTTACTTCTTCATGTCTTGACTGACTTACTGTAGACAGTGTCTTACCTTTGAAACCTGGCGCACAGTCACACCTGTAGTGATCCACCTCATCCAGACATGTACCATTGTTTTGACAGGGTCGGGAGGCGCACTCATTGATGTCCAAGTCACAGTGGTAGCCTTGAAATCCGGGCACACAGAAGCACTGGTAGGCATCGACCCCATCTTTACAGATGGCTCCATTCTGACACGGCTCAGATTGGCATTCATCTATGTTCTCCTCACAGTTTGTCCCCTGGTACCCAGCAGCACACTGGCACCAGTGCCCAGTGTCAGGGATGTCCATACAGGTGCCACCATTCTGGCATGTTTCCTCTGAGCAAGTGGTCATGTTATCCTGGCAGTCTTCCCCTCCTAATCCAAAGGGACAGTGGCATGAATAGCCATTGACTCCGTTGACACAGTAGGACCGGACACCTATGCAGGGGTTGCTCTGACATTCATCTACATCCTGGGTGCAATTGAGGCCTGTGAAGCCATCTGGGCAGTGGCAAGTGAACTCATCAGTCCCAAGTTTGCTGGTACAGTTTGTGCAAGGTGCCATGATGCAGGCATCATACAGCTCATCACAGTTTTTGCCCATGTACCGCACTGGTCCTTTAGGGCACACGCACACATAGTCATCCAGGTGGTCGATACAGGTGGCACCGTTGTTGCAGGGAGACGAGAGACACTTGTCTCCTGCCACTGTGCACAGTAGGCCTGAAAAAAGAAGGAAACAAATTGCTATTAAAGATGCGATAGACAATACTGTATTTTCCTACATCAGTCTGTCTTTTTTACAAACCTAAATTCCAAACTGGGATGGACAGAGGTAGTACCACATTGCCAAAAATTTTGAGATGGCATATTCACCTTGTTTGTCTATATCAAATGTTTGTGTAAAATGCATATACACATGTTTGAACAAAACCCAAGAGAAGAGGGAAATACAAAATAGTCTCATAAATATTCTATCATGCCTCTCTTTCCTCTGGTAATAAATGCTAATGTTGCTCTGTGTCTGCTGGAGGTGTTAAAAACACAACTGTTTGCTAACATGTTAGCCATATCAACTTGATTATATGTCAGTGTGGTGTTTACAGCTTGTTGCACAGCCCCTAAGTGGCCATTCACTAGCAAGGACACACCATCAACAAGAGGTGTTTAAATGATTTATTAATGAAAATGATTGGTGTGCGAGGCATGAAACTTGCTTGTAGTTCTTCCGCTTGCTGTTTACGTTGTGGGGAAGCTTCGGTCAGGAATCCGCCGTAGCACCCAAGCACCACAGATCCCCAAAACTTCCAGTTACTTAAGATTGAGCAGATTTGAGATCTTTGAGATCTGAATGGATGTAGCAGTGATACGCCTGGGAGGACCAAGTTGTATTAAGTGTTTTGGGACTCAAGCAAAATTAACAAAAGTGGGTGGCGATGAGGAAGGAGAAATGATAAGGAAATCATCCAAGAGATGGACAGGGAATGGAAATTTATGGTTGTTTGACAGGATCCAGAAGGGGGTTTCCAACAGGGTGCTGAAGAGTTTAGGGCTGCTTTTGCAACCAAAAGTGAGCCTAACGGCAAAGTAATATGCAGAAGAACAATCGCCAGAAGTCAGTGTGCATTGGGGGATCTTAGAACGCACTGATGATGTCTGCTTTTGAGAGCCACATCCCTTTCCCGACAAGTTTGATGAGGGAAATGGCATGGTTGATGGTGGTGCAGTGAAGGGAGAAGTCTTTGCTTGGAATCAAGCTGTTAATGCTGGGGATGGGACTGCCATGAAGTGCTGAGAGATTGATGATAATGCGTTTCTTTCCGAGTATTTCCTGGTTTTGATACCGAGGGGGCTGATACAAAAGTTAGGGAATGGAGGATGAGCAAATGGGCCAATCATGAAGCCTTCTTTGACTTCCTTGGTGAGCAGGTGGTCGACAGACTCTGGCTTATTTATGGCTGACTGAAGATTTTTGCATTCAAGAGAGATGGATGGTTGTACAGAAATTCCAGTGTGGACAAAGTCCATACTTAAGGTGATGTAAATGGATGGATGATACCCGTAGAATGAAGGAGTATCTCACTTTTCTGAGAGTGATCGAGGCGATGTTGCTCGGTTCTGGTGCAGAATAGGAGAGTGAAAGAGGAGGAGAGGGTTAGGTGGGTATTTATAGGAATGCTGGATGTGGCGCAGTTGAGGTGTGGTCCTGCTCCTGAAACTCTGCTAGATACCTTCCCTTTTTTCTTAGGGAATACTGTGGATTTAGCTACATTTCTAGTTTGTTTGAAATAAGGAAAAGCTGTGAAGTTAGCACGAGCAAACATGGCTGAACAGGCAAAGACAAGAGTGCCATCAACAAAAATCACACATCATCAGTAGAAATTCAAAGGAAAATACATCACAGTACCACCAACAATGTTTGATTGACAAGGGCTATTAAAACACCAAAGTAGTATGAGTGCCACCAAAAATATGGACGAACTCATAGATTACCCCTTTACATTCTCTTAATCCAATATATCCCCAAGAATAAAGATCCCTGAGGCTGACTTAAAGGTACACAACTTCACAACTGTGAATGAGCAGTTTGTATATTGTAAGACGTAACTGTTAACCAGTCCGTTAGCAAAGTATCCTTCCCTTGTAAGCTTTAGCTGCATTACCCTGAGCTTATACAGTTACCTATAACTGACCTTTAGAGGTGCTTAGAAACCAATCTGGTTATGAAGAGTAAAAAGCCCCTCTCTCCTCTGGACTTAAGGTCACAGCAGATGGTGTTAAAAGTAAACTTATTACATGCTAGCAGCTGTCAGTGTTGTCAATGAAAGTTTTACACACTACTGTTTGTACACCGTTTGAGACATCAGACTGTGACGTATAAGGGCAGTAGTGACATTAAACACTTGAAATAAATTATAAATTATAATAAATAGAAAACATTAACCACACAGGTGCTGCTTTTTCGTTCAGCAGGCTTACAGTGGGCCAGTCTCTCTATGCATCTGTCTGACACTTTGGTCCAGTGCAAGAAGTCTCAACAACTTTGGCCTCATTGTCATAAAACTGCCCCTTTTGATGAGCCCTTCGACCTTTCCATCATCACCATTATTCATGTGAAAATACAAAATTTGTCGAGCATATCTGTGTCATATGTGTTTACATCTTGTTTTTTTATTGTTTTCAATATTAGCCGCCATAATCTACTGGTCAGCAAAACTTCTGAGTGTATTGAGTTGATCATGGGGGCATTTTATTGCTTACAAATTCAGCTTTTCATTTGTTAGAGGGAGACTGTGTTATTTCTTCTTTCTAATGTTACATAGTTTGCCTTTAAAATTAGTCAGTCAATTCTCTTTTAACCACACCGATTCTGACACCTTTTTCTCTTGTGTATCCCAACAAGGTGCTACCAATAGCAACCACATGCAGAAATGCGTGGAATCATGGGACTACTATGGAGTGCTTTGGATAAAATCATCCCAATAAAATGGCAGAAGTTGTGATCCTCTGCAAGCAAATCATCAGCGACATCCCAGTAACAATATATTTATCTTCCCTGCAACACCTACACTCCTAATTTCACGCTGCATCCACGTTAACACCCTCAGTTCCTCTGACATGCACGCTATCACTTCCTTTTTCTGCTCTAACACCAAGACTTCCTCCTCACATCAGTCTGTCACTTCTCCTCCCACCACCTCCATGCTTCCCATACCTGATACATCATAGTTTCCTCTGTTTCAATCTGAATGCTGGTAACAAGCTCCAGCATAGTGTTTATAACCCACTCTTTGGGCTCATTCACTTTCTTCATGTACATTTTTGCATCACTTAGTCTCTTTTTAGGTTCCTTACCCTTTGATAAATGTGTGAATTCTCGTTGGACGTGTTTTGTTAAGAAGCACTGTGCACTTTAGACCAATGAGTTTAAAACTCAGGCTCTCTAGTGTCTTCTTAGAATAGCTATAGACTCTGTCAGTGTTTACTTATAATCAATTAATAATTTTAAACATTTAGCACAAGAAGTGTCATTTCCTGTGTCTTGCATCATCTATTTTACATCTCCTTCCTACCTCCCTCACTTGCACTGAGATTCTTTTTCTTTTCTTTTTTCATCAGGAACAACAGTGAGCAACAATTTGTTTTTATCGTGTTTCTCTTTCACCTCTCCTCTCCTCACTCTTCACCCCTCCATCCCAACCCCATGAACCCCTTACACATTCCTAGGAGTTGATAACAGCTCCTCCTACACACAGCCCATCCCCCAGCATCACTTCATAGATCATGGTTATGACCAGACAGGGTTGATTCCTGGCACTGACTGGTACCAGTACCTCAGCCCAGTGATAACGTTGAGCAGAGCTGGTGACTGTTAGCAGGTAGAAGGATGTCAGGATCAAACCGCAGACGCTCTCCAGATACCTCACCATATCTCTTGAGGGGAGGTTCAGTTTAACAAAGACATGCCGATACTTCAACTGATAAGAAGCAGGGGGTTGATTCTCATGTAATTCTGTTGCTTCATCCTTTTTTGATAAACTCTGATTCTCATACTGAGAGTATTTACAAGTTTCTCAATACTGATTGCTAAAATTGGTCTTCAGACCCATAAAGAAAGATGTAAGGCAGAAAAAACAGCCCTATTCCTATTAAACATAGATGATGAACACTGTTCGTTTATGAATGAGCAGACCAGGAAATTACCAAGATTTAAGAGTATTCACACCAGCTGTTTAGGTGAGTGTGATTTTTTTTTACATTATTCAAAAACAAACAAAGTATAATAACTTGAAAAGGAAGCAGAAACACTTAAAAATGAAAAACCTTATGAAAATAAACTTAAACAGGACATAATACACACATTTGTGTTTTTCAGACAGGATACTTGTTGTAAGAATTTTTTTTAAAGGATACAGCTGGTGATATTTTTTTCTTACTGTCACCAAATCCCACGTGCAGACCTTAACAATGAACTGATGAACTGATTAGAGAGGTCCCTTGTTGTCCAAAAACTAAACACACACCAGTGAGCCACACCGCTGCACTGGATGTGTTAATATGTATTAATCTGCTGCTGAAAATAGTCCCTAACAAATGCAACATTTCCTGCTGTTTGAGTGACGTTTGCTAAAAACTAAAGTGACCAGCTGTTTTAGGAAATCAAAGTTTTTTTAGTTTTTAATGAAAAATATACTATAATTCCAGATTAATCCTTTTAATATTTCAAAATCTATGCAGATTAGGTTGTATGTGTGTGTTTGGTATTTGTAAGAAATATATTAATAATCACAAAAATACTGTACCATAAAAATACTGTATCATAAAATGTACTTATAGTACACAGTACAACAGATAGCATACATGTATCACATATGTATTACATGACTTTTCAAGGACCTCTTGATGCCTTATAGTGAAATAAAGACACTCTTAAATTAAATTGGATTTTTTCACTCTCTCCAGGTGCAACTGGCACAGGGAGAAAGTGTGTTTACCCCAAGACACGGTAACAGCAACACAAAGTCAACAGAGAGTCACGCTGCAGGGCAAAGGAAGCAGCAACGCTATGAATCACAGAGAAAGGGAAGCCCCTGGCTAACGCACAAGTTGAGCTCAGAGGAATTTTATTGAATCACCACAAGAGACTGGCAGCTATGCCTGAGTTCAGCTTTGTGCTCCAAAAGGCTCCACAGCAGGTGGTTGCCGTGCTTTAGACAAAAAAATGCACAAATCCTCTCTGAATCAGTCACAGTTACACACCGAGTCTGAGACGCACATCCTTTTGTCTCCTGGGTAAGCTGCGTCATTTCTAATAATGTTCGTGTCTGGTTTAGTAAAAAAATAAAGGTTTGGCACTGTAAATCCAACTTCATGTGAGGGCTTTTATTTGACATTTGTAGGTCTAGTCAAGTTGAGAGTAACAGTAAGAGTAATGAGTCATTACTGAGCAGTTATCAGTTGGCTGGTCCATACAACATGAGGAGAGTAATCCTCCCACTGATTTTCCTTTAAAAGTAGAATACTGCAGAAGAATTTAGCTTTTACATGCATTTACCGTAAACACTGTAGACCCATATTTAATAATTCTTGGGTAATTTCCACCTCTTTTTAGAACACATCCTCCTTAATCTAGTCACAGTTTTACATTGTGTGCCATCTGGAGATGGCAGCCATAAGAGGCCCAAAGAGGAGAAGGAGGATGGTTCCTCCCGAGGTCTTGTAGTTTACCCTCTTTTCTGGAAGTGATGTTGCTCAGTCTTGATTTAAAACTAATAGTCATGCATCCATTTACCCTTTTCCTCTGGAATCCCTAACGTTTTTGGTTGTTCCAAGTTTTGGTTACAGTACTCTTACAAGGTGAACACAAGCTTACCCTGCATCTTAAAATCTCTGCTTCTTGTTTGTGTTTTCGGGTGTATTCTGCTTTAAATCCTTGAGAGCTCAGAGTGCCAGGTCTCTTGCCATGCTCCTTAATACCCATCACTCCCTCCATTCAAAGCTGAGACAACAAAAAAAACTGTGCAGCAGTGCAGCCGGACGCTCAACTCGTTACCATGGTGATCTTTAACAATGCCAAACAGCCAATCCCTGCTGTCGGTCTACCACCGTTTAAACGAGCTTCAGATGCTTCACACAAATGAAGGTCGCGGGAAAAATGGGTCAACTGGGTTTTCATAAGGTGCAGGGGTCGACCAGCAACCCCCCACCCTCAGACACACCCCGGGACTGGTGCTGCACCAGCTGCGGATTCATCACACACGAGGGAGTCGGAAGGAAACCAGCTACTTAGATCCTGTTTAATTAGTTTGTTATCTATTATAGCATGAATTAAAGAGTTGTAAACACTTTTCATTCAAGTTTAGAAATGTACTCACACACCAAAGTTACTCACTCACTTACACATAGAAAAGCCATAAATCTTAAGCAGATACTAAATAAACAAATGTCTCATTGATCACATCACTTGGTTCCAGGTTATTGACATTATAAGAATTAGAATATACTGTATGAAAAACATTTGTGTATTTCTTGTTTTACAGTGAAACTATACTAAAGTTTTGATGTTGTTTGGTAACTTTGAACAAACATGAGATATGGAAACTATTATTGACTACTGCAGTATGGTCATGTAGTGGCTGTAAACACACAATACATCAATACACACATACAGTAAACAAGCCCGGATACACACATACATATCACTCACAAACCTTAAATCAGCTTAAAAATCATAACTATGATGTAAACCGAGGTAAGGTGTGTAAACTGCACTGAAGCTGATGAAGCAGCCTTACCCAGTTTGAACATCATCATGGTGATCAGCAACATCCTCTGATATCTGGACCAAACTCTTCCAAACTCCATGGTGAAGCTACTGAGGTTTCCAGTCAGTGTACCGCAATGCTGTCACTCCAAAGGCTCTCCATCCAGGACGCTGCAGCACTCAATCCAGGCTGCTCAAAGTTAGCTGAGAGTGAGCACCAGCACCTCCATGCCGGACCACTGGGACTCTTGAGTATGAATGTTTTGGAGTGTGTGTGTGTGTGTGTGTGTGTGAGGTGTCTGGGGACCAAGCTGGGCTGGAGTAAAGCAGAGTAATCACTCCAGCAGAGAGTGATGGGAGGAAAACACGGGATGGAGCTCTGGAGCGGACTCACACAACCACCGCTTCACTGATGGGACGTCTCTCAATTTCTACATTTACTCATTTTTTACATTCACATATTTTTAATACACACATGAATTCTAATCCAGAGTCATTCAACTCAATCACAGTAATGCTTGGATTCAGCATCTTGTATTATGATAGAAATAAATTTGAATAAATGGGGCCAGATTTAGACTTCCATTACGGGTCGGGCCTAAGTGCATCTTCTAGTCATGCACTTTTTTCTTTTATCCTTGTGTTTTTATGTGCACATTTGTTGATGATTTTACTGTTGTGTATCTTATTAACTGTTTGTATCATGTGGTCTATAGGAGAAATACTGTTTTGTCTGTTTTGTTTGTTATGGTTGTTTTGGGGTTTTTTGTTGTTGTTTTTTTTTGGGGGGGGGGGGGGGGGGGGGGGTTGACTGTGCTACTCTATCTGTATTTCAGTGCATATGTAGATAATGCACGCAATGGTAATGTAATGATAAAATAGCCACCTAACTTCATTTCATAAACCATGAACTGTTTTAACTCTTATTACTGAACATTTTTTGGTTTTGCAATCACAGTGTCAGGGATCAGTGTCCTGCTTTTTGGGGGCAAAAATTCATCAATGTCAGATTTTTTTGTTGCAACAGTTTCCTTTAATTAAGGAGCTGTCAACCCCTCCCACAAGACATAGATAACTATTCTAAATAGAGAGTTCACTCTTTTATGTTTTACTTTTTAATCAATTGATGTTTGCACTGTGGACATTTTCACAGAATATATTGTTTGTCTATGGATCAACCCAGTCTCTTAAAAAAATCGGTTTGTATACCACTAAACAGTTTCACTTACATTTTGCTCCTTGAAAAGTTTTCTTGGATTTAATTTTTCATATTTTTTTCAGTTCTTAGTTTCAAATAATTCTCAGGTCAGACATGGAACATCTGTATCCATCTTGAGAAGTCCTCCAAATCTAATAAAATAATACATTGTTTATAACACATACAAGTGTTTCCTGATCTGACGTCCCTGTCAGCAGAGGGATGACATAGTTTGACTGTCTTTTCCAAAACCATTACAAAGCTATATAATATGAAGTGATAACACTATGTTTAAGGGTTGGTTATAGCTTTAGGTACAGGAAAAGATCATGGTGTGGATTAAAATAAGCACTTTGTTAAAGTCAGGGGACCTTTATTGTCATGGTTACAATAATAACCGTGTGGTTTAAGTTAGGGAAGGCAGTTGGAGGTCAGTTGCTCCTGATGGACAAGAGTCATAATTCCTACAGCTTAAAAGTAAATATATGTTATTTCTGATTCCATCATTTTTCTGAAGGGGTCAGTCTAACCCATGTTGGTGGACTGGGAAAACATCAGGAACAACGTACAAATACTGTAAGTCCAGGACATTTATGTTCTTATCCCTCACAAAGACTAGAAGCCTATCTCCATCAAAAACACTTTAAAATTCCAACACCGTGTGTCTTTTTACATATTGTATTTTGCTTTTGTTAGCATCAAAGAGTTTTCTGAGTTTTCTTCACACAAGTGTGCACACCTTGCAGGCCCACTGTGAGGGCAGGACTTTTGAGATGCTTGTGCTCACTGATGCTCACTGACAAGTTTGCTATGGTGCAGCAGCTCCCACAGGAGCTAAGCCTGAAGTCCAGTCCAGGATTATTATGAGTGTGCGTCTTGGATCAATGGATTGTTGCTCCCCAGTCCCCATCAACACCCACCCCCAGCTTTAGAGAGGCAGGGGTGGAGGGAGCTTATCCAGCACCTATCTGGTTGGTGGAGGCCCCTGTGGCGGCTGGACGAATGCCTCACTCACCCCCACTCCCACACACTCCCACCCCAAACCCCAGGCCCCGAGCCCAGCGTCAGGCTTAAATCCAACCTGCTGCGTTCACTACAACAAAAAAGTTTAATTAAACACTCGGAGAGGGAGGAGGGGAGGCGTTAAGGGGCGACAGACCTCCGCACTTCACCGCCTTCAACAAGTGACATGCAAATGTGTAAAGTAGTGAGTCACAGCAGCTCTACAGCTTCACATTCCTCAGTGACTGGCTGCTGCTTTCATTAAAGCCGCCACACAATAGAGAAATAGATGTCAGGCTGACATGGAGTCTCAGCCAGGTCAGCCACACAAAGAGCAGGCCTGAGGATGCTGTCTGTCTGTGTATCAGGGAATATGGAGGTACAAATGTCTTTAATACACACTGAGTTGCCATGTTTTTCTCGGAATCTTAGCTAGACTTATTAGTTTATTTAATTCTCAGTCTAACACAACACTACATATAGAGCACATGTTGTAAACAGAGGAGGAGGGTTCCAGGCTTCTAAAATCATCACCCACATGATTTCGGAGACTCTCGTGGGACCACTACAACAGCATAACAAAGGTCACATGACTGACATGGGTAGGTAATTTGCTAGCATTGGCTGTGGATTTAAAGATGTTGAAAGCTTTTTTTTTAAAGTTATAATGGATATATTTAGTAGGAATTGTTATTAATGAATATTTCAAAATGAAGTTGTAGTGTAGAACCATGTCCTCTTCATTATCTGATGTTTTTCCACCATGATAATATAATTATAATTTGTAGAACTTTTCAAAATCTGATGACGTTTGCATAAATGTTCAACGAGAGTATATATTTTGGAGGGAAGTTGGTGTGAAAAAAGTCTTCTCTGATAATGTTTGTACTGATTTCATTTCAACCACAGTGATACAAAACTAAATATAAAGAATAAAGAAAAGCTGCGAGCTTTACCGTGTTTCTCCTTTGCTGAGGACATTTTTTTTTCAATGATGAACTTTGTACATCAAAAGAAGACAAGCTAGCACCTCCTGACACCTTCAGCTCTGTTTGTTTGTCATGTGACACTGTCAGTCCCTCTTCTTCCCGATTTGTTCAGTGATTCAAAACGATCTGGTGAAATACCGTACCAGTCAAAAGTATAGTACTGTAATTGACCAGTTATAGCTGATGGTTTTAAGAATGTGGGGGTCAGCTTCCTACTAAGCTAGCTAGCTACCCATAGCTACATCCTTGTGCCCTTGTGTACAAAACGCACCTGGCTTACAGATATAACAAACCTTTAAGTGCTGCATTTCTTCGATCACGGTGAAAAGTTATCTGCTTCTAGCTAGTTAGAGCAAAACAAAGCAAATAACTTCCTTTTACAAACAGAAATCAGCTAATTTGACCACAGTGTTAGACCAAATGAATGAGGTGAAATGAAATAGCAGTTCAGTAGGGTATCACGCTAGAGTAGACTGGGTTTCTTATTGTTTCCCTTCCTCTGCAGTCCACAGTCGTAGCTGGCCCCCACTTTATTGTAAGGTTTATGGAAGTGAAAACTGTCCGAGCCCTCTGTGTGGGCAGAGCTGATTTATTGTGGGGAACCTCACACAGACAACACAGCGCCATGCAGAACTATTTGCTTCTACAGAGACACTGGATACATCTGGCAAAGAAAAAAACTTAACTAAAGAAAAAAGAAACACCTCCTTTAATAGTGTCTCATATGATAGAGAAGGTCATCATTATGACCTTGAGTCCTTTTGGAATAATGTGTGTATCTTTATCAACAACCATACTCATGGACATTTTGTATTATTTTGCAAACATGTACTGTTTGGGATACTAGAAGATAACTCTAAATTGAATTATCTGCTATATACTACAAATCTTTTAATTTTACTGACTAAATTTCATATTCATAAAAGCAAATTTACAGGTAAAAAGCTGAATTTCTTGGTTTTCTTGGATTTGATTCGATTTTCCTCCAATCAAAAGGCAATAAAAACTATTGATACTACATGAACCGGAACTCGTCCTACTGCAGAGTTTCTTTGTTTTTTCACTTTTCTCCTGCAAACCGTAAGATGAATATTTTGTATATGATCATTTTGTGGAAGAAAAAAAACTGATTTTATATTCAGTAAAAGTAATTATGACCTTAAGTCTCATATTCATAATGTAGAATGGCATCAGTTATAGCATTTCATAATTATTACAAACTATGAGAACATTTATGAGACGGTAAATCATAATCTCATTAGGATTTCTCATACCTGGGAGATATAAGGGACAATTATTAGATGCTAGGCCATAAATATTTGTTTATTCATTTATTTGGATCCCCATTAGCTGCTACTGGACCAGATAAACCAGATAAATCCAGTTTCATCCAGGGCACAGACAAAACATCACAGGGGGGTCGTCATCTCTATAAACAAATACTGTCCAGATTAACAAGACAACAAGACAATCTGTCTCTCTTGCAGCTTACCCGTGGAGCCATACGGAGCAGCGATCGGAGGGATCTGCTGCAAGCTAAGTGGTGTGTGGGTAAACAAACATGTTACAATACTCAATACAGTCACAAGTAATTATAAACTTCACACCTGGAAAATTACAGCTACTAACAGGCTGCCAACATTCCCTCCTCCTCTGCAGCAGCACTGTATGGTAATATAGAATGACTTACAGTGAGTGACACGGGGAAATTTACCACATCAACAACATTAAAAGCATCTAGAAATATGATCTGTTGCATGTAGACTGTAAAGAAGAACTTTTTCAAAGCTCTTTCAAAAATCCACAAAGTAGAATCAACAACAAAATCTTTTTGGTGCTTTTGTCTCAGTGCTACTAATCATTTGCATGACATTAAACTCAGCTGTTCTTGTCACATCACAGGCCATGTTTGCATCCATATGACCTGTTCTTAATGGACTATGAATGGAGCTCTTAAGCTTCTGAGAGTTTGCTTCACAGTTTGATGGTTAAAAGTTAATTTATGGAGACTGTTCGAAGAAAAACAGCTGCATCAGTTGTTTCAGTAAATGCCCAAGAACAACATATGTTTACACTCTAGTTTCTTCAAGTATTGACTGTACATTCAAAGCCTAATATTTCTTATTCCTCAGTGCCATGGACCTTCGTTGTTGCATTGCGTGACATGTTCCTTCATCACCATGAACACATACATTGTAGTTTATTTTGATTCAATCCCACGCACACCATCCTGCTGCCACAAATACTCACCAGAGAACCAAATGTGGATTAATTTGCAGCTGAAAATAGTCCCCGACCAATGTATTATCTCCTCCTGTTTGAGTGATGTTTGCTAAAAACTACAGTGATCAGAAAATAAAAATAAAACTATATACTTTTGATCTTCAATAGGAACCTATGGGTTTGGACCTAAGTGCCAAAAACATGAAGTCAGAAAGTACTGATGTAAGGATTGACACATTGTTGGTTTTGGTCTTTTTGTGGAATTTCTTGACATTAAGAGAATAAATCAGACAGTGATACACAGTTTCAGCAGCCAGTGGTGGGACACAATATACACTATGACAATCTGGGGGAAACTGAAGGTAGAAGTTCCTCAAAAATCATTTACAGGTGTAGATTTACTGGTTTAAAGTGTATTTATCATAAATAATTTTAAACTTAAACTGAGGTATGTTTGAATAATAATAATAAAAATGTTCACATTTTGTTAGCTGCTGTTCTGCTCCTCCGTCTTCCAGTATTACGAAGCAGTTAAATGGGAAACACTGTTGGTGGTATTTTACAAACTGTGGGAAGAGCAGCAGCTGGCTGCTAATGGGCAGCAAATGCTAATTCTGCTATTGAATGGTAATTGGGGTTTATGACAGTCAATCATTGCCCACTGAGGTGAATCTGTTAACACTCTGACCACAACTGTATACTAAAGTCAGAATGTCAGTGCGGTGCTGGTTCAACAAAGACATTTCAACAATAAGAGGGATTTTTCAGGAGAGTGAGAGTTTGATAGAGTCTGAATCTGTGTTGTTTTCAGAAAAAATGCCAGCCACATTTCCTTCCTCTGAGAGAGGATAGAAAAGGGAAAAGGGTGTTTATAATTTATGGAGCTCCTTATAAAGTTCCAGAAGGGAGATTTGCTGTGGGTACTCTCTCTCTCTCACTCTGTCACTCTCTCCCCCGCACACACACACATACATTTCCCTCCCTTCCACATCTTAACATCCATTCCTGTCTGGCCCTCCACAACAATGGCATCTCAAAAGAGCCCCAATTGCCTTGTGACCCTTAACTTCACCCCCCTCACTCCCCCGCCCCCCCACCCACTAACCTCTTTTTTTAAAACTCTGCCAACAAAGAATGCTGCTAGAGTTCAGATGGGGAGGCATTCAAACTCAACATAACAACTGATCCACCATTACTCCCGTCCATGTTCACATGACCACAACAGCTCAAACTGAATTTGTTTGAGTTTGTTTGGATATATTTAATCCCCTGAGGCCTAAACTGGTGTGAGAAATTGAGGTGGAAAAAGTTGTGCTCACCAGTGAATATAATAAATATAAGCAGGAAAAATGATTCACGAATGATTTTTTTATTTGTTGGTCTAAATAATTGGCTCAGTGTTTTTCATTGGGACTGTTCTCTGGCACTGGGCAGTCACAGTGACAGGAATTGTCATAAAAAGTAGAAAGGCAGAGCAGACTTCACTGTGGGTTGATGACCATGCAAAACAAGCAGAAAAAATCTAATTTCTTCAATTTTGAAACTCCAAATTCCTTGTGTTTGTAAGGTTGCAGCATTTTGGATGAACGCACTGGGTGTTTTTCCATTCAGTTTTACGTTTGTGAATGAACCTGTGGGCTGCTGGTGGGTGGAGGAGTTTGATTTGGGTCACTTAGCGTGCTCCATGGGTGGTGCATTATATCAGGGATATATATAAATATTATATTATATTATATAAGGAACTGTATATGCAATCATTGTTACAGTGAGATATGACTGCACCCCTCACACCCCCTGACGCTCTGCCAGCGCTTACAGCTTTGGCTGCATTGGGAGGATAAATACAAATGGTCCAGTGGTCAAATCTGCACGTATGAGGCAAGGTTCTCTCTCAGTCTGAACAAACCTTGATACCAGCAAATACTAGAAATGTTTATTACAGAGTAGCATCGGGCTAAAGGTCATAAAATTAAAGAGGCACTCCACCGATTCTACACATCTCCACTTGGGCCTAGAGACAGAAAATCATCATCAAATAACCTGTGTTACAAATTGAGGGCATGGAGTTTGAAAAATGTGGAGATTTACCAGGTAGGAGGGTTCTAATGAAAAAACCCTATTGAGTTGCATTATGGGAAATCCAGCATTCATTATGGAGATCCATACAAGGAGTTAAAAGTCAGGGTATCTCAGCCTCTGCTGCTTTCTGTTTTTTAATCTGTATATTGTCAGTCCCCAAATTTGATGGAGGGGCAACACAAAACCTCTGGAGAGGCCCTTAAAAAGGTTTTACCTGCTTAGGAATCTGGTCAGAACATTTTTTCTGCCTATTTAAGGTGTTCAGTACATGTATGAATGAGTCTTTAACCACAAAATGATTTGAATCAGCAAAGTGATCCATAATTTGCACCTCGACTGCCTGTTAGATTATCAGATACAGTATGAAATGGAACTGTAATTGTGCCTCAATCCTGAGTGCGTGATTGGACATCTTAAGCACATAAAATGTATTTTGTGGTGGAATCGTTGTCACACAAATAATATTTAAATTGGAGTGAACAGAAATCTATTCTGTGCTACATAAATGTATTTGTATGTTTGCTATTCTTCACATATATTCAAACTCGGTAGACCAACAGACATAACCATGCATAACCAAAAAAAAAAAAAAAAGCTGTGACTGCATGTAACCATATGAATGTTGCTTATTAGGGGCATGTTACCCAGCAAGGCCTCCCTCTGCAAATATAGGTTAAATGAAAGCAGGAGCCTGACAGTGGAAGCCATGATGAGAGACTGTGATAACTTACAGCACTACAGTTCACCTCCTCCAAGGGGGGAATTAGTGGGGATAGTGGGAGTCCCAGTAAGAGGATTCTGGGCAGTTCAAGCATCTTAAAGAACAGCAGCACAAGATACATGACCAAATCCCTGAGGTTTCTCAATCAGGGAGAAATGTTGTCACCTGACAGTGGCTCACCAAAACAAATCTCTGTTGTGACTTCACTAATTACTCCGGCTGTCTCTAATACCTGATTAGCACAATAAAGTGATTTACAGGCCAACTGGGGCCTTTCTCACTAACTGTTGCTCTACTGTACCTGTCTGTTTGAGGGTCTTTGCTCTACCCAGGCTCTTATTAAGATGTCATCCGTGCTTGACTGGAATCTGAAACATACAGTACAATATACTTTCCAATAAAGCAGGCGGATGTATGGCTAAGTCTCCGAGCTCAACATGAGAATGTCTGCGGTTCAGACAAACAGCTGACCTCTTCTCTAATGATATTTTTTCTGTATGGTATAAAGAGATTGTCAGGCCTCAATCTGTTGTGCCGTCCTCTGGCCTCTCGTCTGGGGTAATCTTGATGAGGGGCTAATAAGCCAGAGAGACAGCGGCTCCCAGTAGCAGCCCTCCCAGCGGGCCCCACGACCCTCCAAAAACATCCCCCGTTAACCCTTCATCACCCAAACCTGGCCTCAAGGATGTCTGTTCAAATGCTCAAGTAATGAAAGGGATTTGAACAAAGCTGTGAGGGATCAAAGTGAACTTCCTCCAGTAATATTTGGAAGGTAAATATAATAGTAAAACATTGCATTCCAGTTAACTTTTAAGATTGTGTCTGTCTGTCAGCTTAGCTCTGACATTACTACAGGGAATTCACAGCAGGGGAAGGAGGACAGACCAGACAGAGATGTTTTTCTGTTCTGATGCAGAAATGTTACTGTGTTATGAAGCAGAAGCTCTTCGGTTTGTGGTGGTTGTTATGAGGGATGTGTAGAGATACACCCCTAGTTGTTCTATACAGTATCTTTCATAAACAAATGCTGTGTTTAATTGCAACATAGCATAAATAGGAAATTGCATACATTTACAAATTAAAAGTGTGTAATACTTAACCAAAAGAGGCACTTTACTGATTTTACATGCAAAGGTCAGTTTATCAGAGAACAGTTGTGTTTTATGTATCAAGTCTGATGTCATCAGTCTGATGATGTCATCAGTCAGTCGGTATATGTGAACCATGCCATGAAGTTTTGTACAGACGAGGATGAATCCTACTAACTATAACGTTAACCCCTGACTTTTCTTCTGGCACCACCATGAGGTTCACATTAGAGGTTTTGAGTGAAATGACTCATTGTTGGATTGCCTTGAAATTTGGTGCAGGTGTTCATGTTCCCCTCAGGATGAATTATAAATACCTAATACTGACTTTTCATCTAGCACCATCATCAGGTCCAAATTTCAATTTGTCACATGGTTTACAACCTTTTTACAATATTGAGGGTGTAAGGATAGAAGTTGTTGCTTTTGTACAGATTGTAAAGCACCTTGAGGCAAATTTGTGATGTTAGGCTTTATAAATCAAATTTGACTTGACATGAAATTCACAACAGTCCTGTGTGTCTGGTGTTGATTTGCAACAGTTAACACACTAAACGAAGATGCTAAGAAGATATTAAGTACCTGCTTAACATCATCATGTTGGCATTGTCATTGTGAGTGGGTTAGAATGCTGATGTTAGCAAATGGCAACCCAGTTTGAATATCAGATGAAACAACAAGACTGAGCAACAAACGTTCTGGCTCTTTGTTCGGGGCAGGATTAACCTGGTAGGGGCATTTGTGCAGGAGCTGTGGGCACCTAATGACCTCCAGATTCCTTCCTCTCTCCTCGTTAGTTTAACTCAGCTCAACTTTATTTATGTTTCACTTAACACACAACACAGCTAATCCAAAGTGCTTTAAGGCACAGAGAGAAATCTTAAGTAAGAATCAATAAGCATCAAAAGCATCTGTCAAAAAGCATCTGTCCTTTCGTTTCCTTCCAACTGAAGAGTTCAACATACCTTCTAGTAAGAATTTAATTGTTCTGTAAATGTCATTTTTTATGTATTCAATTTCATCATAACTTGTTCAGTGTATAAACAGTCACATAAACAAACAGACACAACTTTAAAGTAGTGACCATTATTTTTGAAATGGAAATAAAACACACATAAAGACACACAGCTCAGCTGAACGGGAAGAATCTGTTGGAAATGTTTGCAAAGAGATTGCAAATATTTAAAATCACATGTGTAAAGCTTTTGATTGAAAATATTCAAAAACTGTTATGGTTCATTGATGGAATAGTAATACTACGGTTGACATGGATAATAAACTACACATAGCAAACCATAAACACACATACTTCAAACACATCTTTGGAATTTCTTGTTATTATTATTATTACTGGCCACCATATATCCAATACCGATACATCTGATATCAGATAAAATCTTCCAATAATGTTGGGAGATTTTACTTGATCTTCTACCATATAAAATCATGTCACTATAAAGTCACTATAGCCTCTATAGGAATATAGCTATATTGTGATATATAATCACAATATAGCAATTACAAAGGCAGTAAGAAGATAAAGTGTTACTGTTACTATATTGACTATTACGCATAACATAGTATATCTGCATAGAGAGATATTGTAGAAATATTATAATAAAGTAACAGTAACACAATAAGGACACTACAAAACAACTACTGGGAAGAAACGATAAGATCATCTAAAGTTCCCAGAAATATTGTATTGATGCTACTGACATAAAAAAACATAATTAAATATTAACCATAAAATGTTAAATGTTTAATCAGTAGTTACCATAAACATGCTTGAATTCACAAGATGAATATTGTTTTAGAGTATAAAAGTTTTACAAAACCAAACAAGGAAAACTATACTCACTATTAGGCTCATAGTGACTATAAAGTTCTCTGATTAAATAGGAATATAACCATAATCACCATAATCAATCATTTCAATTGGTCTACTATGAGTCGAGTGAAGGCTCCAGGTGTTTCAGTACTCCTCCCACCAGGTACAGGCTGCCAGTCACCAGCACAGAAATGTGACCTGCCTCTCTCAGCCTGTCATCGGACTGAGAAGGATGGATCCTGCAGGAGCTCTTTGATCCAGCAGGGGCTGACAACGCCTCTGTTCCCTGACTGATCCACTGGAGGGCGCTCAGGATGCAGAGGAACACCAGGCTGTGACTCCTGCAGTTGGTCAGCAGGTGGCGACGTATTGTTTCTGTTGCATTCAGGCTCTGCCAGCAGCTCTGGTTTGCTCTGCAGCGAGCCAACATGTGCTCCACGCTCCCACAGACACTGTGATGAGCTGCAGAAAGCAGCAGCACATGAAGAACACGAGCACATGTGAAAATTATTCCTCTAACTGAAGCAGCAGAGCATTTTAAAATAAGCTCACCACGTAAACCTCACAAACTTGTTGAAAAGTCAAAGCAATTGGATTTTGGCCTCCATCACTTACATTGAAAGCACATTTAAAGGGGATCTTTTAATAGTCAGTATGAACAGGAGGAATGATAACTGTGAGGAAAACCTCTTTCACTGTACATATGAGCTTGAACTTGACAAATTGTTCCTTGATACATCAGGCCACCTCATCTCACCTGTATTGTTGGTAGGTTTTTCAGTGATGTTGGGGCAGAACAGCGCGTAGTCAAACTGGCAGGGCTGCAAGTCACACAGAGTCACATATATTCTGCTTTAAGGATGTACGTCAAAATAACACACATGAAATTATAGTGCTTTTGCTCATTTTTACAAAAGCACTGTTGGGTCTGTTCTACTCACCGCCAGCAGTCTGAGTAGAGAAGCAGAGTCCCTCTCTCCTGTTGTGTTAAAGAGCAGGATTTTAAGCCCAGGGCCCCTGTAAGACACAAGGAAATCCAATGCAGTTCTCTCTTAAACACATGAATGCCCTAAAATATGTCTCCCTCACAGTTTCATTTTCAAATCTTTTATAATATAAATGCCAGTACTAAACCAACATACACTGATGCTGTTATTTTATCTACTGACTCTGGATACAATGGATGGGTGACAAATTATAGGAAAACCCTGAATAAATGAGTGGAGAAGCTGTACAACCAATGCAGCTGCTTCCATACATGATTCAGCTAAGCAACTGACATGGCTGAGGCTGATGGGAATGTCATTCATTTTTGGTCATTAACCAAATGATTGAAAATTTGATCTGATGACGGCACCATATGGAAAGTGAAGGGATCGCCATCCTTGGGGGAGTAATGACTGTCTGCATTAAATTTAATGGAAGATACGTCAAATAGTTGCTCAGACATTTGGCTAAATGTATCATTAGGATGTCATGACGGTCTGTACAACATTTCATGGAAGTTCATCCAATAGTTGTTGAAATATGTCAGTCTGGGCCAAAGGGGAGGACTTAACCAACAGATAGGCAGGCATGCTACTAGCATGGCTAGAAATGGTTATATGAGCAGGTCCAGTTGAGCTCAACAGCTACATGAGGAGGGATGTTACGCTAGAGTTTATAGTAAATGATCGCTCATCACACTGATGAACGCACATTTCAGAGTTCAGTGTTGCAAGAGCTGTGAGAACTGTTGGTATGGATATAGTGGTAGATGCCAGGGGAAAAAACAGCACCTTATGTTTGGCATCATGTGCTCGTGTGTTTACATAATGTATCTCCATCTTAAGGCTGTTGAAGATGGAGATGGTTATTCGTGCTCTCGTACCGAGTCTGGTCTGTCTGCAGTGTCTCCTGTCTGAACCAGGAGACACAGGCCTGCATGCTGGCTGTGGTGTGCGCCCCATCCAGGTAATATGTGACAGAGCCACGCCTCAGTGACTGGTTTCGTCCTAGCCACTCTGTCTCCTGGAGACCTGGAGGCGAGAAAAAGATTGTCAGCAAAGTAATACTCTTAATAACACTTGACATTTCAAGTGTCGAATTAAGACATCAGTCAGGTTTCAATCACTGTTAAAAGTAATTGTGGATAAAAAAAAAAGTTGCACATAGAGAGAGTTGGGCATAAACAATATTCCTGCAAGTATTTCATAAATAATGATAATGATGATGTGGGAGAACGAATCAACTTAATGATATTATGGTGAGGGAAAAAAAAAACTTTTGATCACACCGCTTTGGAGACACTTTGGGAGTGAAATCAGAGAGCAGCAAATCAACAAATGATGAACATATTGTTCTTAAACTTGCCTTGCAGCATGGCTGTGCTGGGTTGAAAAGTGACTGCCTGGGAGCCTGGTCTGCAGGCCGCTTCAGCTAAACTCTGGCCGTAAGAAGTCACATCTGTAAGGTTTCACCACAGTCCACATTGTCTTTAAGAATACACAGGCAATATCTGCACACCAAAGAATGTAGATGTGAAAGAGAACACAGTGAGGTGTTGGCTCACAATTAGATATCAAAGGAAAGAGGGAGAGGCAGCTCAGTAATAACTTTGTAGAATTTGACCTCAGGCTTTTTCAGTAATGGGTTATGAGTTCAGTTGGAATTGATAAATTGTCATTTATAATTGATATTGTGGGTTCTTTTTTACATATATAACAATCATCAATAATCATTTATGCCTTTGTGGTACTTTATTTTAAAATTGTGTGTGTATTTTTTACAGGAACAGTAGGACAGTATTTCTTGTGGACATATTATAGCCATCGGATTATAGTGCATATAAATCAATCCAATTGTTCCTTTTATTCAATTTTCAATGTCAAAATTTAGCAAAGGAGAAAATAACGCACAGATATTTCAGCAATGCCTTCCCCAGTGTGCAATAGTCCTTCAGTTTCAAGTCCTTCCAACTAAGTTGTACCTCCTAACCAACAAGTGTCAAACTTATTACCAGCACGTGAACAAAGTCAGACTTGCCTCTCTGGAAACCTTACACACACCCTTCCCAACAATAAAATTATTTCATTCATATCAATATCTGTTTGTTTGTATAATTAGTATTTAGCTTTGTGAATGTATAGTTGTGTTTTTGGTTCATGGACTTGGATTTAATGTTGGAAAAGGCCCTGTGGAAACGAAATATAAGGAACAAAAGAACTTTGGTTACACACAAACTAGTTCTCTTTTTGTCTCTTTTTATGTCCTCATTCTTTCTATCTGATTCTCTATAAAATACATTTACTTGAAGCCAGGCTATGTAACTTTTAATGAGTAGTGGCAACAGCAGCCTCTGCTGCCTCAAGTGATAATTAGAGGAGGCTGCTGCTTTCAATTTTGCTGATATTGAGCAGTGAAGGTTAGCACACCCACAGATCTAAAGAAGTTAAAATGAAAGGATTGTAGTGTAGTTAAGGCTTGGTGATCGTTCAACATTATCGTTTAGCAACCTTAAACTGAATCCTATCTGGATGATATGTACAGGATATATATGGCCTCATCATGTTAGCATTCTACAAATATCTGTAATCCAAATGGATCATTCTGAACTAGCTTTGACTAAAAGCTGAAACACTGGTGACAAGTCAGTTTCCACCCATTTGACACATCATGATATACTGTTTATCAATATCAGAAAATATCCTTATAATCACAGCTCTCCACTCCTTCCCATGATATGAGACATGATATTTACATTTTCAAGCTGACAACTGACAATTATATGTCCAACTTATGTATTTTTTTGTTTGATATGCCCGCCTTATACATTTTGAAGGACATCTTGTTACTTGCATACTGCATTTTAAAAGTGAAACCATACACCTACCTCCTCTCTCTGCAGCCTTGTGGCGTTGCAGCCAGCTGTAGCTGAGCTGCAGGGCGAGTGATGCGTTTAACTGCTGGTGTATCCCTGCCAGTCCCAGACTCACAGGACCAACTGCAGCCTCATACTGATCCAGCTCAGGACAGACCCACAGAGGACACTGACGGAGAATAGAAATTCATGAGTCACAGTCTTTTATTACACAGATCATTCAAAAGAACATCAAATTCATGCTCCAGATAAAGACCCCAGCACAGCTAAGACACAATGGAGATGTTTTTTAGTAATCCAAAAACCAAGCTGGCTGTATTGATGAATGCAATGAATGTTAAGGAATCACTCAGTCCCAGCCTACAGCTACACAAGTACAGCCAAGAAGCCATTAAGGTTTTAGTGGTTGACTTAAAAACTTGAATACTTCTTGGAAACACAAATACACAAAAACACAACAGAAACATGTCTCTGGTCTTCAGCAGGGGCCTGGTGGTTTTGGTTAATCCAGCCATGCATTCTGTCCCATACGTTTTGGATTGTTTTGTATATTAAAAGATGAAAGTGCAGCTTCATGAGATATTTGCATGTCTGCATTCAATGCTACCAATCAGCTTTGCTTACTTCAGTTACATATTTAGAGCTAGACACTTATCATCCTCACCCCGGTCTGTTCAGCTCTGTCCTGCAGGACTCTCAGAGGGCCGGATTGTTGTCTGACAGTGAACGCTGGGATACCTGGCTGAGGAGGAGAGAGGCAGGCATTAAAGTGTTGTCAAGTTGGTTATGATACTGAAGTGTGGTGTCATTCGTACACGTTTATCTCCAAATTTCTCTCATGACCCCCCATTAATTGTGACCTTCCTCTTGCATCTCTGGACCTAGAAAGTGGCAGTCAGCAGGGCCAAGTGCTGAACCCAATGATCGAGTGTCTTGAGCTTATGAGGGAAATTGTTGCATGAATATGTATAAAATGCTTGTGTGAACTTGTGAAAGATTAAAATGCTTAGTGACAGTCATAGAAATCATGTTTGTGTTTCTAAACATTATGTTCTTGTGTGAAAGAGAAACAAAGGACAAAGAAACACATCCTGATATGTCTGTTTGGGTATAATCACGCATAGAGTAGTCACAGCAATTCCTAGAGGTTGGTGTGAAACAGATAAAGAGATATTGGCCTCACTGTTTGGAGTTCACTCCTCTACAGCAGCTCGTATGTCTGTATGGAGTGTGAATGTGCCATGTTCTGAGCTTTAAAGAAAGTGTGACAATACTAAGAGCCACTCCATATATTCAAACAGAAGCATTAACAACAAAATGTACTTCAATATCAAGTGAAAGCAGTTCTTATGCAGAATGGTTCTTTTAGAGTGTTTATGAGATGTTTTATTAGATAATTACTGATTATCAAATGTAGAGCAGCCTTTTAATATTGTGATTGGCGGAGCAGGAGCTAATATTTCCCTCTGACATGTTGTGGACTCACAATTATAAAGTAGCATAAAATGGAAATACTCAAGTTAAGTTTAAGTACCTCAGATTACTTAATTACTCTTCAGAGCTGACTGTATAAAGTTTCATATTGTCCTTTGAAATACAAACACAATAGTTTTTTTCTAACAACATTAGAGTCTCAATGGTCAATTCTATTGCTTCTTTAAAGTCCCCCTGCAGTACAGAATGAGTTATTGTCTACTGTTCCTTCACTTGGCTGTTTGAGCTTCATTGTGCAGAATGATGTTTATTATTAAATCAAGCCAATCATGGTCCACTTACAGTTTATGGAACTTACACAAATGTGATGTAGAGACTTAAAGCCTCCAGTGCACATTCACTAAGAATGGACTTTTCAGTGAAGTAGGAGACATCTTGTGTCCTGCAGTTAAACTTTTGAAATGAACAATATTTGCATATTCGTGGATATAATTATTCAAAGCAGTCTTTTTTATAAACAATAAACAATTCTTACACATGTCTTGAGGGGATAAGAAGTGTAATACCATCTAAATCAGGCTGTGGGCTTCAGTGAGGAGAATGAAAACCTTGGAGGAGATTACACCAAGTCGGAGGAGCTTTAGCCCCGTTGTCTTTGGAGAAACAGCGCCCCCTTTTGTGCTATTATGCATAGTACAGGATTTTCCTCAGCAGTTGCCTCATAATCATACTAATGTTTCATGTACAGTTGTGGAAAGTAACTAAATGGAGTTTAGAGAAAGTTCAGGAAGACTATCTTTTGCATGCCAGGTGTCACACTGCTCTGTCATACTCATCTCTTACACCTGCTCACTCTATCTCCTACCTGTCATACCCGGGGGCGTAGTTTCAGTTTCAGTTGTCACCAGCTGATCACTTCAATCCAATAGCACAGCGACACATATTCATTGTTAGCCTATCATCTAGTTGCTGTCTTTTTAAGTATCTCTCTCTCTCTCTCTCTCTCTCTCTCTCTCTCTCTCTCTCTCTCTCTCTCTCTCTCTCTGTGCATTAGTCTGGCATGCAGCTGTCATGCGTGTCCCTCCACCTCCCCATCTCCACCCAGTCTCCGCAGGATCATCAGTCCCGTCACTTCATCGGCTATCAATCTCATCTGAAGTCATCAGCCACCACCACCACCAGTGTCTGCTGGACTCCATGGGAGGCTCTATGATCTCAGGGATGATGTCCAAAGACTTATGACTATCATTTTGAGTTGTATAATAAACATCATCTTTTCTCCATTCATTTGTCTCTCCTGATTGAAGTACATTTATTCAAAAACTGTTTCTTCGAGTAAAATTTTACTTGTATTTTACTTGAGTATTTCCATTTGGTGCTACTTTATACTTCCACTCTACTACATTTCACAGGGAAATATTACACTTTCTACTCCACTACATTTATTTGACAGCTTTAGTTACTTTTCAGATGAAGATTTGACACAATGGATAATATAACAAGTTTTTAAAATACAACACAGGGAACCACTGGACTGAACTAACCAACTGTATATAAAGAAGCTTCACCTCCAGCAGCTACGACCGTAACATGCTGCTTACACACTGATGCTTCAGTATTAATAATCTAATGATGTCATATATAATAATATATCAGTCAGAGGGACCAAACCACTACTTTTACCGCAATACTTTAACTACATCAAGCTCATAATACTTATGTACTTTTACTGTAGTTGGATTTTTTTGTGCAGAAGAGAAGATTTCTGCAAGCAGTGGTGGAAACAGAGAGGATGTGTGTCTGTGTAAGGTGAGAAAAGTCATTTTTAATGTTGTTATTTCTCCTAATAAATTGTAACACACCTTGAATATCCCAGCTTTCTGCCAAGCTATCTTCTCCATGGTGTCTCCGAGCAGACTGCAGTGATCAAAACCGAGTGATGTGATCCCGCACACCCATGGCTTCCTGTGGATCCAATATGATGTTATTCTACTGAAGGAGGGATAGAAAACTTTGTGTTTTTTGAAGCCATTTCTACATCACTCAGCTGGTATTACCTGATTATGTTTGTGCAGTCATACTCCCCTCCAATCCCTACTTCAATAACTGCCAAATCCACCTGTGTTCACAAAAGTGCTGCTCAGAACAGTTAAGGCTGGGCGGGTGTGTGGTTGTGTGTGGGTTGGGAGTGAGTTATGTATGGTATGCTGTAGTGGTGTGTTTGTTTGCAGCTCACCCGCTCTCGCAGGAAGACATGAAAGGCCAGCAGAGTCAGGAGCTGGAAATAGAAGGGCATGCTGCCTCCATGGTCGTCCTGTGGAATCACGGAAGTCAATTTATTATAATTTTTAAAACTATATTACAATATAAGTGCCGCCGACAGGATTTACATGAGCTTAACAGGACTCAGCATCCTGCCACCTCACCTCTGAATGTTCAGCAAAATCTTTAGCTTAATTAGCAAACATTATCGGAAAAAACGGCTGATTTGAGGAATATAAAAAATGTTCTTGGCATTGAAATTCAAATTTTCAATAATTTTAAATCAAGATAAAATGTATTTACTTTTTACATATTTGAAATGTTGTTGTTTAATGATCAAAATCATCAACAGGTACAGTTAGACCATGATTTAAAACATCCTGTATGTGGCTGATAGGTGTGGATAACAAGATACAAGTAATTGCCTAACCCATCATGTTTTTACATGACACATAATGGAATGCATAGTAAATGATTACATCTTTATTGATAACATTTAGTTCTTGTAAATCAAGAAACAATAAGTTTGTGCTTTATGGGCTTTATCATGAGTAAGGTCTGATCTGGTTCCACTGATTGATACATATATATATATATATATGTATGTGTGTGTGTGTGTGTGTGTGTGTGTGTGTGTGTGTGTGTGTTTTCTTTTTTGTCAGAGTTTAGGCCGTCATTGGTATTGGAGTTTGAAGCAGTTTATGATGGAAATTAAGTGAGAGAAATGGCATGCAAACTCAGATGGCACCCCTTAAAAGGAGCGCTCCACCTACAACTACACCTACACCTACAACCAGAGAGAAAGACTTTAAACAAATCCATCCTGCTTCCATCTTTTGTTTAAGTTACAGTGACTTGAAACCATGAGTTGATGTACCTTTGTGTCCTCTAACCGCTCATACACCTCCCAAAAGTACTTGGTGAAAAGCTTCTTGCTGATTGGCCATCCATTGATGCGAATTCTCTCTCTGACATGAACCAAGTGTGGAGAACTGAGGGCAGAGAGACTGGGGTTATTTTACCTCTAAAAAAAAACAGTGTGTGAACTTCCAGGAATGCCAAAAACAGCCTTGACTGTTTTATATTTTATTTTTACGTTCATTTTCAAGGTTTTATAAGCACCAAAAGTTGAATTGTCCAATTAAACTCATGTTGAAATAAGATCACCAAGAAAAGTATTTTAAATTTGATGCTAATAAAATTCACTGTGAACCCGTAGAACTGACATCTCCTGAGCCTGATCTAGTCAGTTTAAATACTGATTTTTTGGATAAATTTCTTGATTTACAAATCATTCAATTTATGTCGATTGAGAATGTAGGTAATTGATCCAAGGAGGGTTGAATTGAGGGCAACTGGACTTGGTTTTAGATACTTGAAGACATTTCACCTCTCATCCAAGAGGTTTCTTCAGGTCTCCCATTGCGGCCAACTTCTACATGGAAGTAGAAAGCAGAGCCCTGAACTCCTTCAGAGGAACAGCACCAAGCCACTGGTTTAGATATGTGGATGACACTGGTCAAAATTAAAACCCAGGAAGTGCAAGCCTTCACAGAACACATTAACTCAGTGGGCAGTACCATCAAATTCACACGAGAGGACATCAGGAACAACAGCTTGGCCTTTTCGGACTGTGCTGTACACACTGAAGAGGACAGGAGCCTCCACTTTGGAGTATACAGGAAACCCACACACACAGACCAATACTTTCCGTCTCTCACCAGTTATCAGAACCCTGCACCACCAAGCTGATAATGTACCAACAAGTGCCCAGGCCCAAGAGAAGGAGCACAAACACCTGAAGGATGCACTTAAAGCCTGTGGATACTTTAACTGGACGTTTGTGAAAAACAGACACAAGATCCAGGAGGAACACCAAGACTGCAGGTGGTGAAGAAAAGATTCCATACATGTATGGAATATCTGAGATTTTCAACAAAAACCGCATCCCTGTGTTTTTTAAACCCAGCAACACAAGGCAGAAGCTGGTCCACCTGAAAGACTGCTCACCCAAACACATGAAAAGCAATCAAGTATATGCAGTCCAGTGCAGTGAGGAATGCACAGACTTGTATATCGGGAAAACTGAACAACCATTAAACAAATGTATGACTCAACAACTCTTCAGGTCAAGACTCTGCAGTTTACCTGCACCTGAAAGATAAGGGACACTCTTCTGAGGACAACAACGTACCTATTTTGGATACAGAGGACAGAGGGTTTAAAAGAGGAGTGAAGGAGACCATCTTGGTCAAAGTAGAGAAACCATCTGTCAACAGAGGAGGAGGTCTACAACACCACTTATCCCCCACCTACAATGCTGTCCTTTCATCTCTTCCAAGGAGACTTAACCATTCACATTGGCCTCATGTGACAACTCCAATGACTATCATTTACACTTGGCCTCAGATGACTGTTGTTACAAGAGCCAGGAGCACTGCAGACCAAGAGGTATCAATGACCTTGATAACGACCCCAAAGAGGTTAAATACCTTGGACTCCCCACCAGTCAGTTAGAACTGAAGAGGCCCCTTGGATGAGAGGTGAAACACCTTCAAGTATCTACAACCAAGTCCATTTGCCCTCTATTCAACCCTGCTTGAATAACCATGACCTGGATGACTGATAATCTTTAGACATATACAGTGTAGGTAATTGAGTACAACTATCAGAGTCAATCTGTTTGTCAAAGTCAGAAAGACATGTGTAATTAATGACATTAATGACTGCTCATTTCCATTTAAAGGTCCCATGTAATGCAGTAATCATTAATGTTATTAGTAACACCTGTGCTTGTCCTTCTAGGACATGCCAAAATGTATGTTGTGAAAAAGGTCTTTAAAATGATTCATTTTTAAATTATAAATAACTATCAAAGGTTGTTAAATAATGTTATTTTACTATAATGATGTCTTGTGCATCATTTTATACAGATTTCCCCAAAATTCAATCCAAAATCCGCTGGGATTTATAATAAAGTTCTGTGGGTTTGAACAATGAGGTTAAAGACATACAGCTAATGTGCCACTAAAAAACCCACAGAACAGTAACAGGGTAACAGTCATGAGCATCATTTTCACATCATTTCACACCAATCACAAACTGACTGGTCTTCACCAGTGGTTATCTTGATCATTTAAGGACTTTACAACAACAGCTCAGCTAACTGTTGCCATAGGACTGTGCAGCAACTCCCTGGACCTGTTTACACGTGTCTCTACTCAAAGCCCCTCCTTAAAGTCGTTAGTCACATTGCTTTTCTCACTTAGAATATATTTTACATATTTTTTATTGTAAATTATTTCTTTCTTATCTTATTTCAGATTACATAATTTTGTGAATATTTTAGGCACCACAACAACAAGGCAAATTCCTTATATGTGATTCTGACAAATGTCATTTTTCCACAGCCAGTTCCTGTCACACACAGGGTCTTTGAAGTTGAAAGACTATGGACATTACTGTTCCTGCCCAAAGCAAACTAGAGATAAACTCTACTATCTCTCAGACGGGTCAAGCTTGTAACAGTATTGTTGGTTAACCATTAATTGGTTGGAGAGCAAAAGTCCAGACTCCAAACTGAAGAGCAAACCTGTCTGCATTTGACTTCCAGTTGCTGTTAGAGGTCATTACCCTCCATCATAAATACATATTATATCATATGATTGTACTGGATTGTAATGTAATCATAAAGGTTTTTATGTACAAAACAAATTTCCCTCTGGAATGATAAAAATATTTTCTATTTCGAGCATTTAATAGACTTCACATTCCAATAACATTCAATGAAGACTTAGGATTAGTGTGAGTTCATGATGATTTCATAATATTTGTTTTGATAATTTTCCATTTTGTATTGCATTGTTATTATATTTCTTGCTAATATTAATATAGATGCTCCTCTGGTATTTGTGAGTCTATACATAAAGAGTATAATTCATAGCATTTCTGCTCAGATACTATAATATTCCTATAACTTTTCATTCTTAAAGAATTTCACATTTTTAAAAATCATTGTCAATCACTGTCATTTATTTATAATACCTGTAAAATCCAGTCCGAAAGCCATAATTCCTCAGTATACTCTCAGTGAAAGCACATGTTGATCCCTGGAAAAAACATTTTAACATGCATGGTGATGTTTGGATGTTGAACTTTCATACAATAGAAGACTTGTTTGGCGCTTCATACCTTTCCTTTAGTCCCAGTAACATGGACAATGTTGAGTTTGTCCAGTTCACCCACCTAAAGACATTTAAATAACAGTTAGGAAAGTTACAGGTCCAGTTACAGCAGTGAACATGTTTACATTGAGAAAATGCAAGAAGCATGAGAGGATACTATAAAGCAGTGGTGCAAATTAACTTTTACAATTACAGTTTACTTGAGGATTTCCATTTCACGCTACTTTATACTTCAATTTCATTACATTTCTGAAATATTGTAACTATTACATTTGCCTATGATCACTTAACTTACTTAACTACCCAGTAGTATATAAAGAGTTCAAAATAGCCCCACCTGGACCAGCTACAACATTCAATTCTGCCTATATAGCCCTGCATTTATAATAATAACCAAATAATATATTATTTATAATAACATAGCACTTTGGAGGGCCATAAAAAAAATAATTACAACAATGTCAACACATTGGTCTCACACAGCTATCGGGCAGTGATGGGCTGAATCAGTATTGTGTGAATGTTTGGTAACGGACGTTTATTTATATGTGAAAGTCCTGCACTGCAGCACTGTAGCTTTAAATAAGGATCTAAATACTTTTTCTAACACTGAATTATCCATCACCTCACTAAGTAAACTGCTTTTGAGTTACTTTTTTTCATTTGTTGATGTCCTATATGAACACAGTATTTTCTGCCAGTGTTGCAACAGTTTTGGTTATTTCACATTAAAGATTTTTGTATTTTTGCCCTGAATTTAAGTGGGTGTGGCTCATTTGGCACAAGATGATGTCACAAATTTCTGTGCGCCAATCAAAGCCTAGCAGCATTTGAATCTAAATGTGAAAAGAGTTGTCGGGGTTCACAAAGCTCATTGCAGCACTGTCAAACAAATGTGATAAAACCACAAAAGTTTGATTGTTACTTATTTAGTCACAAATATATTATAAAAATTTGAAAATACGTTTTCAGGGGCTTTAATGAAAACAGAAGATTGCCTTTTTATTTACATCATTCCTTTCTGATATTCCAAGCGTGCCAGTGAGTGTAATTCCAGACTTAAAATGTGGATCTTATGTTGCACATTGAGGTTTACCTCAATAACAAGATTACCAAGATTCCAACTTTAGAAACCACAATGATAACAAATACACCGGACATGTGTGTGTCTGTTTTGGTGCAGGAATCAAACCCAATTAGGAAACAATCCCACCCACACTTGGATGATGATGATGAAACGATTGTTAGTGTGACGTTTGTACATACAGTGATGCCGGTCCGATGGAGGAATCCTTGCATGGCCTGGAGCTGCAGGCCAGGTTTGTCTTGACGTTCTTGCAGTCGCTTCAACACTGCGGTATTATTCTGCAGGCTGTTCAGGACACACACAGCTCCCTGAGAACACACAAACACACTGGGTGACACTTTAAGGGACTAAAACGAGCAACAAAAGTAAGCATGAATATACATTAGAAATGCTCAAGTAGCCTCACATGCTTCATAATACTCACTTGAAAAGTTGTAGTCCTTTTCATAACGGCAGTTTGACCCAGTACCATGGTAATAAAGCCTTATCACTAAATAAACAGCCACATTAAACTAGATGGAAGTCAATATAATGAACATTATATGTAATATAGCCAGTAATAAACTCTCTTGGTGGCACTGTGACAGACTGAGCATGAGAGATATCGCTGGTAACTGGTGTGATCAGGTTCCTGCCCTTTTTTTTTCAGCACAGAGCGGTTGTTTGCACAAGATTTCTCCCTCATAAAAGTAAGCTGCCCGGAGCTGTAAAAACATTTCATTGCATATCAACAATGCAATGACACTAAATGCAAGAAAATTCCTGATACAAGCTCACTGGCTTTATAAACTGTCAGAACTGTGTCAATATATTAGCGGATCAGCAGGTTGATCTTTTGAAAAACAACACAGCAGTAGCAATAAGGTGTTAAAATGGATTTCTTGTGATGTAAAGTATTCAGACATCCTACCTCAAAATCCATCATAAACGACGTTCTGCTGGTCTGCTTATTTAGGTCGAGCTGCCTGGGCACATGTTGCTTTTTAAGTCCTTCTGTCTATTGATTGGTTTACTTACATACAGCTGACTCAGTGCAAATGTATAGAGTTTTGGAGACAATGGCCACCAACATGAACCAAGCTGCATGTCTGTGCACAGATCAGCTTCAAATATGTCATAACGAATTGAAGATATTTAATAATTATTTAAATGTAGCACAATATAAAGGGCTAGCATTTTATTTGTAGTTCAGATTTTAAATGAAAAATTCAATTTAAAAAAACTAAGCATTATTAAAGTAGGTTTTTAATAATTCAATGCCAATTATGGTCTGCTGATTTACAACACTATTAGGACTGTATCTGACGGCAGATATATTTTATCCCATTACTAAGAGAGTGCTAACAGACTTACAGTTTATTTTAAAAGTGATTTGGCTAAAAATGACTCATATGTGAATGGTCTGTGTTGTACTTATTAACACACCATTTCTGTTAGACTGCCACCTGTTTGTGTTTGTGAAGAACTAATCTGTTCTGATCCAACGGGCTAAAGTTGTGGAATTAAAACAGTGTCACATTAAAATGTAATTTCTGGTAGGTTTATTAAACTTAATTGCGGAGGCAGTATGAAATGTAAGGTGATGTTCATGTATTTACACAAGCTATCTACAGTAGATTTTGGGGAAATTATGTAAATGTTTTGATGTAAATTATGAAAGTCACATCACAGAGGGAGGGCCTGCAGTATACACATACAGTATGAGTATCAGCTCCCCCACACCATCTGAAATGCTCAGTATCTTCTGTATTCAAAGTATTGACGTCATCTAATGGTAAAATAGTCAAATGTGAAGAAAACTGGTTGATGATAAAGGGCTGTGAAGATGTGGTCACTCAGCTTCAGCCTCATGTGGACAAAGCTGGCTTTAATAGTTAGTACATTTACTAAATAATAACAATAATCATCATCATAATAATCTCACTAATGCCACATATTGTTTCAGGTTACATACACACAGATGCAGATATTCTTGCAGTAACACAATATATACCTTCATTTTGTTTATTCTACTGTCTGAAGTCCTCATATCATAACATCATAAGATTATTAAACAGTAATTGCATGGCAACTGGAATTAATGGTTTTTCTAAATTGTGTTGAAGTCTTACACCCTACATAAGATTGTCAGTCAAATACAGTGTGCATATGACTGTACTGGGACAAAACAATGTAAAAACATCTTGGTAAAGGTTTCAACCCTGAAGCAACTTAATCTTTTATTCCCTTCTCCATCATTGTTGCCCAATGCAGCAGGCTATAGCATGAGCTGCTGCTGAACATCTGTTTGGGAGTGGTAAGGATAAAGTTCCTGCTTTACTGTTCATGAAAAACATTTTGGCCCAGTAGCAGCAGAGCCTTTAAAGATGGTAAAGCCTGCCTTTTCAACAGTTTGATATATACCTTAAATACCTTAAATCTTTCATTTTATTCAGTCCCTGTTAGACTTGTTTATGAAAAATGCCAGTATCCACAATATCAATTGTCAGTTTTCATCTGACTGAAAGCAGGATATGAAAAACAGACGCAGCAGTTCCAAATTGAGTTTGAACCAAGCCACTGCCACCTCCTGAAAGAATACAGAGACCTGTGGGATTTCTTGCCGCCTTCATGTACAGTGTGTTCTAGCTATACCATATGTGTCCTTGATGCTATAGAAAAGCTAAAGCACCTCCTAAACATGACAAACAACTACTAAATTATATAGTATATGTAGTAAATAGCAGGGTGTTTTTTACTGGAGTCTGAGAATGCTTTTGAAATTTTAAATGCTTCAGCTGAGAGCTGAGACACTTTAACTGCTAAAAGCTGCACACCAGTAGTTTGTACTAAAGGCATTTTCCTCACTTGTAAATCAGGTGACATCCAAGTCCAACCAGGCATCACCTCCTCCTTTACCTTTTACACCCATTTTTCATGAAAATACTTGGGATTGTAGCCATACTTGATATATGATTTATCAGGTAAGTTATATTTTATGCATCTCAATGGGGAAATTGCATTTGACACATTAAGACAGATGCAAAGTGTCACAATAGAGCACCCAGGAGCAAACTCCAGATTGGGGGCCAGTGCCTTACTCCAGGGCAATGGCAGAGGAATGCCTAATACCCTATTTGCATGTCTGTAGAATGTGGGAGGAAACCAACACTTGAAAAACAAGCCCAGACAGAAATGCATCATGCAAATTTCACACAGAGAGGCCCAAGTCCACGTCCTTCTTGCTATGAAGCAACAATGCACTGAGCCACTGTGCTGTTTCAGTTATTTCCTTGCATTAAGTGATGTATAGTTTTAAATAAATGGAAGGTATCCAGCCGGTGATCCTATAGCACAAACATGTAACAGAGTTTATTTTGATGTACTTGGATTAGCACCTAAAACCTTTGGATCTAATCTATTGCAAGTGTGAGGAGGAGTGGGGAAAGATGGCAAAGACAGCCTGATTATTCCCCAGAGGCATAGACCTCCTGCTGCCTTAAATACTTACTAGAGCCCAACATGTGTATTAATTCATGGCTGAAATTAGTCCCCAACATATAGACCATTTACTCCTGTTTCAATAACCGTTGCTAAAAAAGTGCAGTGCCCAGCAGTTTTAGGAAATTACTGAGCTTATTATAAAAATAAATTGGGCTTAGGGCTGAGTCCCACAAGCACTGAAAGATGGACTAGCACATTGTTGGTTTGGTCTCATGGTATTTGTGGCAATATAAAAAAAATATAGAATGATTCAGGCTTTATCCTTTAAATAGTGAACTGCTATTTGACAAATACAACAGTCAGTTTGGCTGGATAGAAAAGTATTTGCATAGAAAAAGGTTGCTTTTCACTTTCATTAGTTTGAAGTGTGGTAATTACATCACGTATGTTTGATGATAGCAGCTTCCTTTCTTAACATACAGGCCTTATGATTGCTGCCATCTATAAATCACTACACTATAAATTGGAGCCCCTGGCTGGCAGAAAGGAAAGCTAATGAGCATAATTGCTGAGTGCCTATAAGCTACTTCTGCAATTAAAACATTTATGGGCTACTCATCAACTGTTAGGGTACTCAAAGAATTCTATAAATATGTTTTATATGCTTAATGTATCATTATGTGGCCTTTTCTTCCTGGTTCCTAACGAAATGAAAATAAGAGTCAACCTAACATGTTTTTCATGTAGTTTGAATCTCAACATGTTTAGCCGCAGGGGTCCATTCCAGAAACTCTGAGCCTGACCCTGAAACCTGAGTTGATGAACCCTGAGATTGGAAACTTTTTTCAGTTTTCAGGTCCACAACAGCTGATTAGAGTTTGTTCAATGAACACTGAATATGTTCAGTATGAGTTAAATCCCTGGTGAATGAAAAAAGCCATCATCAATGGAGCTGTGATACTATTATTCACCATGGCAACAGATAAATAAAAGGCAGAGCCTCCATTTTAATCCATTGGACGTAGAGATATTAATGCATGTGTATGCAGACTGTGCACATTTATCTTAAAAAAAAAGCCTGAGTCATAGTGAGGAAAAGTGTCAATAAGTTAACACAATTAAGTTTTATTCAGTATAGTCCATTTATTCATCATTTACCAGAATTAAACTTCTTTAATGGATGATAGTGGTGGAATCTTACTGTATATTAGGCTATAGCCTACATTACATCTTAAATACTGTATATTTATTCAGATTAAATCTGATGGGTGACAAAACACAGGAGGCAGCAAATGAAGATGAAAAAATTTATTTGAAGATTTAAAATCTGATCCAGTAAAATGTTTGATGATTTGCACTTGAAGGTGTCAAGGTTAAAATACAGTAGATTTTAAAGTTTTAGACATCTATTTAGATCTTGGCTCAACAGCAGTCAGCAACTACTTCAACAAATGTAGTGAACTTAAATATCGTTACTGAAATCCTGTTAAAACACGTTAAGACTATGCACCATGATCCTGCTCACTCAGAAAAATTAATATACAATCTCCAATGTTATAGGAATTATGTTCTATCCAACACGTCCTCGTAATTAAATGTACCATGCACTCCAGAACGACTCCTCCACGAAATATCATTTGTCTGTGCAAAACCATAACAAAATCACTGTTAAAAATAACTATCCTTTGTGGTGTGACAACGCTGTGGTAATTTCTGCCGCTAGAGGTCTCTCAATCAAAACAACAACAAAAGATGGAGTTTGATGTCGTTGGGTCGCTGGGTTCACCCGTTCATTTGTGCTTTGGCGACAGAACATGCGGCAACGATAATCGTGCTTCATCACGAGTGAGCAATACAAACAATAGTTAACAATAGAGTGGCTAACTAACTAGTTCCTTCCTCACTCTCTGACATATCATCTGGTTTTTCCCATGTTTCCCTGGAAGGTATAGCAAGTAGAGGGGATAAAGGGGATATGACACCATTGACAGGTGACCAAATTAAATGGACCATTAATTACCTTGACTAAAATTACTGATTTGTCTGGGTTTGAACATTGTTGGAAACATTTGGGATAAAGTAAGTACACAACTCAAAATATATAACATAGGTTTAGTCATTTTTAGATTTTAATGCAGGAAAGTTACATATGTCTTTAAGGTCTGGTTAGGTTTAGGCACAAAAAACACTTGGTTGGGGTTTGGGTTAAAGTTACTGCTTCCTTAAAATTAGGCAACCTCCATCATCATTGCAACAGTAAACACCACAGTTTTTAAAAAACTGTCCTGACTCATGGTTGGAAACAGGAAGTGAACAGTGGTCTCCTGCAATTAGGTCCACTTTTTGCCATCTATCTATCTATCTAACCAGCCACCCAAGCCACTGTCACGAGGAGAGCAGAGCAGGTGGACCCAAATGCAAAAGACAGCAGGCAGATGGGATTAAACGCAGAATATTTATTGAAAAAGTCAAAAGAAGCTGAGACACAGGAACAAGGCAGACTAAGCAGAACAAATCAAACTGGACTTAAATACAAACTGATAAGATAACTAATCAGACAACAAGGAACAAGTGCCAAGACACAACGGCAGGTTGGGAAGAGGACACAGAAAGCAGGGCAGGGCAAACGAACATGATAAAGGGCAGGTGTGAAGGTGACAGCAAGCTGGAGAAAACATTGAGAGCAGGGCAGGGCTAATGAACTTGAAAAACGGGCTGGGGAGGAGTGCAGGAACACAGACAGACATGACACTGTCACAGAATTACATAAACTTAAGTACACAACACTACAAGCTAACTAATAATGCGACACAGTCGGAGATACAACTCAAATAACATGAACAACCAAATGGCCAAAAGGACTGGACAACAGAAGTGTAACCTAGAGAACAAAAACACAAGGAGTCCCAACCATGAGTCCATGAGACCTGCCTCCTCTGAATATGGAAATTTGTCACCTTATGTAGATGTCATCTGAACTGCATCACTTGTCTGGGTCATAATTACTAAGGGTGTGTAATGGTATGTGTATTCATCTCGAAATGTCAAGGTTCAGACGTTATGGTATGCAGTCATACAAAGAATACACTCCATAACCCAAACAATCACTGTCAAAATAGTTTGATAATCCACTTAATCTAATGTGCACAGTAAGTGGACGTGCTAGTTTGAACTACTTTATGTACAGCTAGACCATAAATCAGCATAAAACAGCTGTCAGAAGAAACAGAAAGCTTGTTTTCCTTTTCCACTGCAGCGCAACTAAACTGTTTCAGTAATAATTCTGGCCGATGAGCCATTGTTGGATGTTTACATTTCTCAAAATAAAAGTTCAACATGTTATTTTCTTCCTTAATTCATTTTCCTGTGGTACCAAAATCAAGGTTCATAAGGAACTGTGAATTTTGTGTACCATTATACCCATAAAAATTACTACAGCCGCTAGATGGCATCTGCCACTCAAACGTAACTATAGGTCATTTTGGTGACTGAATTTACAAGCTATACTGTCATTTTTCTTGAGAGGACTAGTCTGTATTATCATTGCGACCAATCCCATCATGAGTGACAGAAATAACTATTCATTGATCCTACATGTCTAAAGCTAAGACATGCAGAGGTTTTATTCTGAGCTGAGGGTGAATTCACGCTGTGTAATATTTGAATGGTAACTTTACATAGTCCTTGAGTAATAAAAACTAATATATAACCAGGAGTTTGATTGACACCTTAGCTAATTATTGTGCTTCGATACACGATACTCAGGGTTTGTTGAAGAAAATGTACCAGTGAGCAGGTTAGGTTCACAGAGTCAGTTACCACTGTAACTGACTCAGAGTTTAAGTTACCTCTCTTTCTGGAAATGAAAATTTGGAGTTTTCCTCATCTCATGGCTAACAAATTCAGAGTCTTCATTAAACTCATTTTCTGGAATACACCCAAGCCTTTTTAATACACACAAGCCTTTTTAAAATGGAAAGTGGCCTCACACAACAACATAGACTAGCATGCACCTTAAAACATTCAGTCTGGAAGTGAGAGTCTTTAATGTGGCAGTAACCTCTGATTTAACTGCATTCTTCATGCCAGAGTGCTGTACAGGGGCAAACCAAGCCAGTTTGTATTTCTGGACAGTAAAAGGTTCAATTTTGTGGAAGGGGCGTCATTAACTCCAGCGTCTTAGAAGCAAAGTTAGAAGGTGCTAACATACCTACTAAACAACTCACTACTTGAGTTGAAGTCTACCTATATGTAATAAGTCTACCTATATTTTAAAGTGGTGTCATTTTTTATATGTAGACATAACTGGTTTGGACAGGAACTTCTATAAGTTGTTTAATTGATTTACAATGGAAATTGATACATTAAAAAAAAAAAAAGTTTGAATGAGCTAACTATACTTCTGACTACAGACTTACAAAGGAAAAGGTAAACACATTTATTGTTTCAGTGGAAAAACATTCATTAATGTTTGTACAAAAAGAAGAATGCATTTTTGTATTTTTGATGATAAAAAGATTAAAAAAAAAAAAAAAAAAAGAATGACTTGGCCGTCTGGAAGATCTGCAACAGCTGGTGGATGATGGCAGCCGTTGCTGCTCCCGACCATTGACTGTAGATAAAGATTTATTATGTAGTATATAAATATTTTTATACACTTGGTGATGAACCACAACCATAACTGTGTCTGCACTTTCACTTCTGACAAAGTACATCTACCATCACAGTAAAATCATAGAATACACAGTTCAACACCCATACTGTACATAGAGGGGCACAGGGTCAGCAGTGGCACCACACCTAAAGAAGTCATAAAAGCTATGAACTAACTAGTCTAAATTTCTCATTTACTGTCACAGAAAGTTTACTAAGCCACATTGAGCTTTGTTTTGGCCACTTGTATTTCAGTCAGTATAAAATTACAGTTCAGTTTGCTCTACAACATCACAAGTCTTGTGCCCTGCATGTGGGAATATGTCTTTTATTTTCTTCAGAGTTGTTTTTCTTGGAAGGGTCTCCATTCCAAGAAAAACAACTCTGTCTCTTTAGAATCAGTTTGCTTTCACTATTGTTCTGCAGCTTTATCTCAAAATCACACTTAACTCTCTGCACTTCATAGAGAAATAAGATTAAAAAAATAAACACGTTTCTCTGTTCTTGCTCCTGACTTCTTATGCTCGTTCACTTACCTGCAGGTGTGTCTCCTGTGGAGGAAAAAATGACATTAGAAATGATTACTATATTATTGTATTAATACTTTGATAATCATTAATCCAGTGTAGAAGTATATTCAACAGATCAATTTTGCCTTTAAAAGAACATGATACACTCTTGACCTTATCTATGAGCTTTTATATGCTATAACCACATTGTTCTGTTTTAAGTAAGATGTACTTTGTCGAGATGTCTTGCACCTTGTTTGTGTAGATGAAATAAGTGTCTGTTAGGAGCATAGACTGTAAAAATTATGGACGTAGTCACTATGACGTCACCCACTGGTTTGTGGACTGCCATTTTGAAGCCTCGAGTTTAGCGATTTGACCGTCGCCATCTTGGGTTTGACCATCACCATCTTTGATTTTTGGAGCCAGAAGTGACCATATTTGGACAAGAGGGTGGAGTTGACCCTAGAGCTAGCTGCTAACTTGGTTAGCACAGAGCATTTACAGTCTATGGTTAACTGTGATAATGCTAATGCCAATTTTCACTTTTGAAAAACAGGCCTAAAACCATTACAACAAAATGTACTTACTGGAAAAACTGAACATCCGACTCCTTAGAGGGTCTTTTATCACAACCAAACACTGAACAAGACTTTTTTAGGTGACCAAAATGTTACAATTAACCTTCATGAACTGAAAACACTGTGAAATAGCAGCAGGCTATGCCTATACTCTGTGAATCTGGGGTTATGCATTGGTTACGTCACATAATCAAGATTTTCGCCATGGTAGCGACTTCTCAATCAAAAGTTAACCACATCCTAAAGCATACACTGCTTTATCTCTATTTTACTTTAAATGTGGCCATAATTTACAAAATGAACATCATGATGTATTGAAGAAGACTTGAAACTAGAGATTGAACCATAAACTCATTAGCAAAGTGTTTACTGGGGTAATAAATTAAGTGAGAAGCAGGGTCATTTTCTCATGGACTTCCATATGATCAGACATCTGGCCATTAGAGAGAATGCAGGTTTAAGGCACTTCCGAATTGGCCTCACTTTTAAAACCAGGCACTACCATGGATGTATTATAAGAGCTAGATACCGAACCGAAAATGGTGCCCGTTCAGCTCAATAAGAATTGCTCGGCTGGCACCAAAAAAAGTTTCTAGCTTCCGGTTTTGCTTCTGCATTGTACAGCCCATTGAATATGCACAGTAGGGTTTCCCCTGCTGGTCTCGCCCACAAGTCCCCGCTCGGCCCATAGACTTTACGTTGTGATGACTTCACAGATTTCTTAAATCGCTTTCTTCAACTCAAGGAAAGTTTTACAAATTGGAATTGAATTTTGCCCTTGAACTCCCACAACAACGATGTCCCTGCTGCAGAGTGGAGACTTCGACAATAGTCTCCACTCACTCCCACACAAACCATCAAGAACAGAAAGAAGAGACAAGCAGATCTGTCCAATTAGTAATAAATGTGATTATCTAAGGCTGAAACCACACCAAAGAGCGGCGAAGTGCGTCCTGCCGCGAGCTGCCATGCAATCTCTATGGAAAACCTGCAGCAGCTGTACTTCGCAACGGCCGCCACCCTCTGCAACGAAGTGCGGCCAAACTAAGAGTTGGGAATAGTTTAACTTGTTAACTAGTTTAACTCACAGATTTTTAAATCGCTTTTCTCAGCTCGAGGAAAGTTTTACAAATATAAAACCTACATGGACCAAAAATTCATAATAGAAAGAGTCATAACTGACCTTGTTGCAGTTCGAGGTGTCCTGTCAACAGTTTTACAGACGTCTTTTTTACAATGATGGTCTATGGGGAAAATGCTTTTTGGGTCGCAAGGGGATTTTTCACTGCAAAACTGTGAGTGACCACTGGGAAAAATTGGCTGCAAGGCTCAGCGGTGGCGCCCTATCCAGCTCTTATTATACATACATAAGAACTTGGGAAAGAAGAAATATTAAGGTTATCTGAAGTGCATGATACATGGTGACCCCAATTCTAAAGAAGTGATTGTGGGAAAAGGGGAACTAAATGCAAGAACTGAAAGCTGTACGTGACAGGCAAAAAACCATATATACAGACAGTGACGTGTGACTGCACAGGAGGTCCTTGTGTTGACGGTTGTGTTGGAGGAAGCTGAAAAGTAAAAGTAAAAGATGTTTGTGTGAACTGTTCAAGGGGTTGTTGGACTGGGAAAGTTGCCTTTCTCACCTAACTAGACAAGTTGATATTTCAGCTGCAATGACATTATTATCTGTTTTCATATCTAGAGGCTCCCTGCATGTTCATACTTACGTGGAAGGCACACAAAGATCGGACCACTTGAGTACGTGTCTTTCCTCCACTAATGTGCCTCTGACAGTACAGTTTTATGAGGCTGTTAACTGACAGAAATCTTGTCCAAACAACAGTGAGTACTGAAAAACAACTGGAACCTGACTACCAGTTTCATATAGATATTTCTCCCTCTCAGGCAGTTACTGTATCACAGTAACTAGAGATAGCCCTGTGCAAAAATTGAATTTATCCAGATCAGCAGTTACTCTTGTAAAAAAAACACTTCTGGTACTTTTATTTGCAGTGGATCCATCTGCAAATGTGATACAGTCTGAAGTTTTAATGTTCAATTCTACATTGAATATGAAATTTTCTGGTACAAATACTGCCACATTTTGATACATACAGTATTTTGCATATAGATAAATATTGGTAAAAAAAAATGTCAGCTATGGTCAAAAATATTGGTTTCATTTTATACTGTTCATAATTTATGAGTTTGATTCTAGGGTCCATATGTGACGGACTTCACCATATTTTGTGGTCTGCTGCGGTCACACTATGATCAAACCTTTTTCATAGATAGTATTTTTTTGCTCAACCTCTTTGGTTGTCATCCAACTCAAGGATTCACAAATAGAAATATCTCTTTGTTTGAGGGCTGGTACTGAAATTAGAAACATATGGGTTCAGTGACAAGTCTCAGTTTCTTCTGCGGAAGGTTGAACAAAGGCTAATTGGCACACGACTAGAAAAGACATTTTTTACAGAATGAGGCAAAAGTATTTTTTGGATTCTCTGTGGGGGTGGTGACGACTGGTTAGACACATTTGTTCTCACATGGTGACAGCGGGTGGTCCGCTGGATGGAAACAGATTTTAAGTCTGTATCAGTTGTAAACATAGTGATTATGAAGTTTGATTATGTACAGAAGAATATAGAACCTTTGCTGAAAATCTTTTGAAATGTTCAATAAAAAAATGGGCACAAGGTTCAAGTCACACTAAACTTTTTAGGCCCCTTCACTTTCAAATGGACATCCCATTAGTTTTGTCCACTGTACTGTTTTAATGAGTCTCAAAATTTGAACCATCACCTTCTGACTGGAGTAGTGTAACTCTCTGCTATCAGGCCTCAAAAATTTTTTACAGCTAATGCAAAACTAAGCACATAGAATGAAGAAACAAGTTCCCTGGTGACAAAATCTTACTGACTACTTCCACAGCCCTGAGGGATCTTGTAAATGTTGTATGTTACACAACACACTTACACAATACTCCCTCACATCCTCAAATGCTTCTCTAGACACAAAGATGACTCTGAGTCTGACTTTTAAGTTAATGCTCCTAGACTTTGGAATGACCTGCCTGAGTAGATTTAGGCAGCAAACTTTGTTCATTAAGTCGTGTTTGTTATGGTTTTATAAGGTGGACCCAAATGCAGACTCAGAGAAAGATGGAGATGATTAAAAGCTTTTATTGCCAGGATGTGGGGAATGGAGGTGTAAGGAGCAGTGGAGAAGCTGTCCAGGGCAGAGGCAGGGGCAGCCTTTATCATTAGGCAAGGTTTCAACTGTCTGGGGCTCCCAACTAAAGGGGCCCCAAACACCTTTAGATTTATTATGATGTTTAGATATGACAAACTGAATTATGTAACTATGCTAACTCATTGTACCCCAAAATAACTTACAAAAGGCCCCCAAAGCACTTAATAAACTGTATACTTCTACTTCAGAGGAAAACATTGTACCACCACATTTACCTGACATAAATGTTACTAGTTATGTTCAAATATAACAAATAATATATGATGCATTATTATTGATTAATCTATCCAGCATTATATTAGAATTAAGAAGTCCACCTTGAATGCAAGTACATTTAAGTACATTGTACGGATAATGCCTCTCTGTCACTCTTCACTTTTAAGTGAAAATTTGAATGCAGGACTTTTACAATATTTTTACCATGCAGTATTAATAGTTTTACTTTACTAACTTACTTACTGAAAGGTTTTGGTAGTTCTTCTACCATTGCCAATACAAACATTCCCATTTAGAGAGAGGGGGCCCCCAAATCACTAAATCCGCCCCTGGGCAGAGGGCTGGAGGATGATAATGAATGAGGGGGAAATGGCGTGGGATTGTTGCTAAAACCGTGCAGCTTCAACATAAGAATGCAAAACGAGAAGACATTTACAAAGACTATATATATATATATATATATATATATATATATATATATATATATGCTCAACAGCCCAATTGTTTTGGACAGGAATTTCTATAAGTTGTTTAGATTGTTATCCTTCATATCTCCAGACAAGGGTGTTCACAACCTCTGGTTGTTATATCCCAATAAGTGGAATGAGCTAACTATACTTATGACTACAGACTTATAAAGGAAAAGGTAAACACATTTTTTGTTTCAGTGGAAAAACATTCATTAATGTTTGTACACAAATGTAATTACCACAGATACATTCTATTAATGCACAACAGGCTTTCAATAATACTTGCAGTGTTACTGTGCATTGTATTGCCATTTGCTTGTGAAATTTGGCAAATGACAATATAACGCAGGATATTTGATGCACTTGTACAAAAGGATCACTATATAAGGAGTGTACTGATGTGGTCTATACCTAAGAAATGCATTTTGTGTTTTTGATAATAAAAAGACTAAAAAAAAATGTCTTCGCCCTCTGGAAGATGTCCTCTCATCTTGCAACAGCTGGTGGATGATGGCAGCAGTTGCCACCTCAACCATTGACTGTAGATAAAGATTAATTTTAAGTACATAAATATTTATCTACAGTCAACGATCCCGACATATGCTGATCGGAAACTATGGTGAAAAAAAGGTATGGCAGTTGCTGTTTCTCTTGGAATGGAGACTGTACCCGATACGCAGTGGTGGAAGAAGTACTCATCCTCTCAGGTCTGGAGGATGGGAATGCACCCACGACGGGCAGAGCAGTGCTGTTACCGCCTCAAGTACATCAGGGCAATAGCTAGAGTGATGTTTCTCTCCATGCTGCAAATAATCTCTTATCAAGGAAAAAAATTATCATTTTAGCAGGATGACATCTCTTTGGCATCCCATCTCATTTCAGAGAACAGAGCTTATCTGATAGAAACTCACAAACACACACACACATTGGCCAAACAGGATGTTTGATTTTTGTGGTTTGCATTTCTGTGGGAAAATTAAAGTGTGTGGATTGATGAATATTAAATGGCATGTGAACCTAGAATGGCTCATTTGCACCAAGTTCAATGCCAAATGTAAATTAGAGAGCTAATGCTCCATTTGACACTTGCTGTCTTTGCCAACAGTAAGACATGCAACAACTTGATGTTGAACTGTCCTTACACAGTACAAGTAATCCAGGAGGTGGAGGCAATAAAGCCAAAGCAGCCCTGGAGCAGCTCTACTTCAATAAGTATTTTAAGCCATGAAACAGGTGTGTTGAAAGGTCACCCAAATTTAAAAAAAACAAAAAAAAAACAACATATAGTGTTCTTGTACTTATCTCTATTGGAGTCTAGCCATGCAGTAACGTGCAGTCGATCCAAAACTTCCAAACTGAAACATCACGACAACTATGGAATGATTTCCATGAAATTTTGTACAAACATTAACGGCTCCCAGAGGATCCACCATCTGCTCAAAATTTAAATTTGTCCAATATTTTGGTTTATGACCAAACACCTGCAAAACTAATAACATTCCCATCAGCCTCAGCTCTACATGTGAGTCATAATTAGCAAATGTAAGCATGCTAACACACTAAACTAAGATGATGACCATGGTAAATATGATGATGATAATAAACTTTATCTCTATATCCAAATTAATACATAAAATGCAACACAAAGTGTTCAACATTAGAGCAAAGAATCAGTGAAACAAGGATAAATATAATAAAATAAGATCATCTTTATCTGCTTGAGCGTGTGTGAGCATCGTAGCATTCTGACATTAGCATTTAGCTCAAAGTACTGCTATACAGCCTCACAGAGCTGCTAGCATGGCTGTAGACCATCTTGTTTAAATGTAACCATAGTTTTTATTTTAAGTGTCTGCAGGGCTACTACTATTAGAGGTATTGGTGAGAAAATGTGGTTTCTTAATTTCGTTGGAAGTGCTGTGAATTCTGTCAAACTTCAGCAGAAAGTCAGATAGTACCCTGATAGCAACCGGCTTGGTAAACAGAGAGTATCACATTACATTTCCGGGATATTTTCTGTTTGAATGGTTGTGTAATGTAGTCATGCATAAAGCAGATATTCAGAATTAGGCAGACACTGCCATAGACAAAGATCAGCCTCACAGTGTGTGCTGCTCACCAGAGTGTTTAATGATGATGAACCAGATTAAAGGCAACGTATGATAACTCAACCCTGTCTTTGATTTCTCACCTTTATTTCTGAGTGAGTATAGATTTGAAATAATATGCATACCATCATAAAAAAATAGGATTAAAAGAACAGAGACAAATAAGGGAAGGTGGGCTCATGCTAACATGCAAAGGTTTCAAATAATGCTACTGCTTGATCTGCTTGTTTGCTGAATCCTGACACTGAAACCACACCAAAGAGCTGCGAAATACAGCTCACTGCAAAAATTACATTTTTCTGCGGTTGGGGGGGCGTGTCCTTTCATTTCTGTCATTCTGTGTGCCATAATAATATACTACCTATGTGAACCAAAAAACATTGGCCCTGTTTACACCTGGCGTTAACATGCGCCTCCACATGCATCTTGAGTGACCATTTGTGATTGGTTCGCACTTCCCCGCTCTATATGCAAATAAACGCAGACATCATTTATGTTTGCAAATACCAAATTCGTTGTTTTTAACCGGCAAGAGGACCGGAGATCCATGTACCCTCCATACAAAGCTGTGTTCAACTTGTGTGTGTGTGTGTGTGTGTGAGAGTTGATGAATGACAGCAAACAACAAATTGTAATCTGCCTTGTCAATTAAATCAGAAAAGTATTATATAAGTACAGTCAATTTAAGATTTAGAGCTTTACAGACTTGTAGTAATGGCTACAGGGCATGAATTATGAATGATAGACATTAAAGCAGAGAGAGCTTTAATAGACACAAACATGTTGACAGTGAGAACAGTATTGCGCAATGCCACACACACCACCGGTGGTTCAGACCAATCAGCGTCCTATGAGGATTCTTAGGAATCCAACTGCCTCACAAGATAAGATGGTGATAGACGGTGATAGAGAGTCCAATCACCTGCCAAGTATTTTTTGAAAGTGCCTGCCTTTTTCCAAACAGTTTCCAAGGATGACCTATCAGACGGTTCTGTGTAACAAACCATCTGGTACGTCAGGTTAAGCCTGAACAATGAACGGCCTGAATAACATCACCATCTACTGCATGAAAGGGCCACGAGGGGTTGGTGGGACCATGTTGCTGAGATGATGAAATGTGATGAAGGGTGACCGGTTTGAATAAGACATCCATGAGTTTTAAGCTCCAAAGAAGAAAGAAGAAACCAACACACTGCACATGGGTTTATGATAATATGAAATAGAGATGTACTGCAGTTACATTTTATCCTCTATGTCAACAGTAGAATTACATAATGCCTTGCAAATCCAAAAAAGACTAAATGTACTTCATTCTCAAGGTTTGATGTTCGTACTTGATCAACGGAAATCTTTGTTTCAACCGAAACTTGAGTGAGAACTGACTTCCTTGTGATCTGAGATAAGTTTGCAAAGTTTCAGTATAAATACTTGGAATGGCAGCCACGCAGCGATAAGACCGTTGTGTGTTGTTGAAATTAGAGACCTGTGATCCACTGAGGAACTTTAAAATTCAATTTGTTGATAATTTTAATATTTGTTCATTTTTAGTGTGTTTGTGTGTCTGTAAAATGGACGCTTTGTGTGCCTGAATTCTTTTTGTAATGTTGTATACACTCACTGTGCACTTTATTAGGAGCATGTGCAATCTAATGCAATCCAATACAACAGCAAGCTTAATACCTCAATAATAAACATAAAGTAGAATTATCACCTTTCTGACAATGACCAAAGCTTCATAAAAGTAGAATTTACAGCAGAGCTGTTGTATTGGATTGCATTAGATAGCACAGGTGTTCCTAATAAAGTCTTCAGTGAGTGTATACAGTATGTCTGTTGTTTTGTAAAGGAGATCTCAATCTTAATGAGACTTCTTGAATAAATAATAACATAACTAAATCATTTCCCAGCAATGTGCACTTGCATATTTGATTTGCCAATGCAGTGTATTGTCGGATGAAGTAAGTAGTGCTGGTCAACTCTGAATTCTTTTCTTTTCTTATTTTATTTTATTATATTCCATAGCGATCTGTGTCAGAGCCCTATTGTGCTCATCCAGAGGCCGCAAATAAATGAATAATGAAGCTCCACTCCCTGATGCAATGTTACTTCTATTAAAGGGAAGTGTTCCTAACTTGGTGTCAAAACTCCCCTGTAACACAAAACCACAATTATATAACAACTTTACATTTTGTGAGCAAGCTACACCAATGATGTTCTAAACATTCAGAGTGAGAGTTCATTGTAGAGTTGTGGGGTGTGCAACTCATCCTGGTACTATGATTAGTGCAGTATTCGTTGGATTTGTGGTAAACATAAGCATGCATTAAGGGCCTTGGAGTGGTTTTGTATAGCCAGCTAATGAGAGTCATGTGCTTTTGAAGTCTTCTGTTTGTCTGTGTTAAATTCAGGCCTCGGCTTGTTAAAGCCACAACCTCTTTTACAATATCTCAACATGCCTTCACTCCTATGTCGTCTGTTTATATGTTTTCTTTGGCAAAAGATGTATACAGCTATGTAATTGCCTTATTAATCAGTTAAAAGTCACTTAGAGGGTGGTGACCAAGACTGAGCAATGCACAATACACCTGGTTATTATCTATGGATTAACACAGTCACGAGCAAATCTTAAATACCAAGAAACCAGAAATACACCTACTAATTATCACCTGCTTGAGTACCTTTCCACTGTCTAAAAACAATATTTTTTATGCACATTCTTTGCTAATGTCTCTGGGGTTTTTGGGGAATCTGTGATAAGAGAGACAAATATGACAAAAAGAATGAAACTGCATTTGCAGAATGTGAGAATATCCTGCAAACAACACTGTGCACTCTGTGAGTTATCTCAAAAAGGATAAGTGGCCAGGTGAAATAATTACAGGCAAGGGCTGGCTGTCTGTCTCCTCCTATATGAAAATGAGGAGGGAGTTAGAGGTCCAACTCATGCATATAAATACAGGCTCCAAGACAGCTAGAGGAACTGTATCTTTGCAGACCTCAGGAAAACACTCAGGTAAGTGCTATCAGATTACTGTAGTAACAGGAAGGTATTTGTGTTTACTGCTGGTAGATAGGCCCTCCACATGATGAAATGACTCCTTTCTCACCACTAGACTCTGCCTTGGCACCTGGCTGATACTTTGTGAATTTTTGACTTTTTTGATATTAGATAAAAATCTGTTGGATTGTGTTTTTGTTGATTCTTCTCAACTGTATTCTTACTCCATTTCAGCCTTCATCACCACAAACACAATGGCAGGTTAGTGCACTGTTTATCACACTATAAGAATATAAAGGTATCATCATTATGGTGATTTGTATTATCATATGGCATGATTCATCCTGTCTATATCCACTATCTTTGAATATGCCAGCCTCAGTAATTGCACAGCATATTTCCTCTAAGCACTAAAAGCTCATCCATTGATAATGTCTTTTTCTCTACAGATGCAAGCTTTAAGCAGGAGTTCCTGGAAACCCACAACACCTACAGGGCAAAGCACGGTGCGCAGCCGTTGACCTATAATAGTGAGCTGAACGCTGCAGCTCAGAAGTGGGCTGATCACCTGCTTCAAATGGGCTCCCTGGGACACAGTAACACGAAGGACGGAGAGAACGTCTATAATATGTGGAGCTCTGCACCCCTTAAACTGACAGGTGGATGATACACACAACCTGACTCTTTTGCATCCTTTCATCAATTCATTCTTTTATTAAACCTCTGCCTAATCACATTCATTCCAAGTTGATTGCTGGTTGATTCATTTGTTCACCTGCTAGCCTTTCAAAATCACAGCGCTTTTTAAAGTGAGACTGTGTAACTTTTGCAAGAATAATATAAATATTCTCCTGATAAAATTGAAAAGTTGAATTACTAAGCAATAAAACACACAACTTTGAATGTCAGCAAACTGGGGGGGTTTGCAGCTACAGCCTAACTTGTTCTGCTATAACCAGTAGCTTATGGTGGCAGCTCTGTTTAAGCTGTAGAACTCAAACTCCCAAGCACCACTTCAAATGTGCATTTTGTGTTCATAATTTGCTATTATGCTTTTTTTCTCTCTTTCATGTTTCAGGAAAAGAAGCTGTTGAGTCATGGTACAATGAGATCAAGGATTACAACTGGGGCAGGCCTGGATTCAGTGGCAGTACTGGTAAAAACCCACCTGATGAGTTTCATATTCATGCCATAAATAGAGATTAAAATATGTAAATGAGTAAAAATGTATCACTTCATATTTATCACTTTAAGAATAAGACATGAGAAAAAGAAAGTTAAGGTACAAATGTGTTGCTCTGCAGTAATTTGTTGGGGACAGATTGATCAAAATCGAAGGTTTATGGTATTAACCTTAATTTTATGAATTACAAAAGTAGCCATACAACATTATGATGGCGTGTTTTCCAACAGATGTAAAACATAGGTACAACTCCAAAATGCTTTTGCATTTAAAGCAGAATTAGTAGAAAATGAGTCTTCGTTTGCAAGTTAGAATCACAGCAGCACACTCTGACAATACTGCACTGCTGTGTTTCTTCCTGCAGGTCATTTTACTCAGGTGGTGTGGAAAGAAAGCACTGAACTGGGTGTGGGCCTGGCCACTGATGGCAACAAAGTCTTTGTGGTTGGGCAGTACCGGCCAGCTGGTAACATGAACATGCCGGGATACTTTGAGAAAAACGTCCTCCCACAAGGTAACATATTACCACAGTTTTACATATTTTACTGTCTGTACAGCAGAATAAATGCATGTTTCCAAAGGGAAACAAGAAATACCTGTTATGTAACTTTGTAAGATGCAGCAAGACCAGTGGTGGAAAGTGACATTTCCTCAAGTACTGTACTTAAGTAGTTTTGAATTACTTTACTTGATTACTTCCATTTGATGCTACTTTATACTTCTACTCTCCTATATTTATTTGACAGCTTATGGTTACTTTTAATATTAAGATTTTACATACATAACATATGATATATAAAAAATGCTTACATACAAAAAATGTCAAATATATTAAATTGTTATAAATGTATACTTTAAAGAATACTTTCGTCAAATTCAGTATAATTTTAAATGCAGAAATGCAAAGATGTCTTTTTTATATTATTGTTATGGTTCACTTGAAGTTTTTGTACTGTTCACTGATACTAACCAGTATGAACTAACCAGCTTTGTATACATCTAAATTCATCCTCTGGGTTGCATACAGTGACTTTTCTCTCATGCAGTCTCTTTTCAGTCAGCTGACATATTGTTTTATTTTATTAATTGTATTTTATTTTTATCTGGTGCAGGTTTAAGTATATTCATATTTTTCCCGTGCTTCTCATGCTTTTAGCTGTAACATCTCACCTGTATTCACTGAAATTTTTCCAGCATAAAGGTTGTGCAATTTACAGCTGGAAGAGAGGCTGGTGGAGCAGACAACACCTCCAATGAGACAGCTGGAGTGAGCCCAAGAAAAATCTGCACGCTGCTGTAGAAGACCTGGACCATTCCTGCAACCATGAAACCCACATTACTAAATATTCCATGCTGTAAATAAGTTTGTTTTTTAAAGAACATCAAATAAAATACATTCTATTTCTTAATTGTCCTGATTCCGAATGATTTTAACTGAACTAAGGTGCAACATAAAGCTTGTACATCAATGTGGCATTGGTGTTTCTGTTTCTAAATATTTGAGAAGATCTCAAATTATGCACTACATTTTGTTTATATTTATGCACTAAAGTCCATAAATTCTGTTGAAAAATATAGTAGTTAAAGTTTATGAGCAATCAGTGTTGAGTTACGTTAACATTCACATTTTAATAGATCTACAGACAGATTAAAGGAAAGACCTGAAAACCCAAACTTTACTCATGCATGTATGTCCATTTTATTCTTGTACTCCACTACAATTCAGATGAAGTATTTTACTTTTTACTCCACTACATTCATCTGATAACTTAAATTGCTAGTTACTTTTCAGTTTCAGATGAATAATACAAATGTGATCAACAAATAAATTGAGTTATAATTGTAGGTTAAGATAAAATTGATCCCCATGAGGAAATTCACAGTAATTGAAATTAGCCCCACCTTTATAAAGTGCAATATTAAAGTGATGTACATATTCATGCATGAATAATTATAATCCAATAAAATAATAATCATTATTCTGAAATGGGCCATTCTGTATAATGAGTAGTTTTATTTGTGGTACTTTAAGTATATTTTGATGTTAATACTTTTGTACTTTTACTCAAGTCAAAGTTTAAGTGCACAACTTGTAATATTGCTGTTTTACTGAGATCTGATGTCTTCCAACACAATCACCAGGGCCAGTATACAACAGTGCATGTATACAGTCACTCAAAGTCAAAAATTAGGTCCTAAACCTGTCAAAATTCTAATATCTTTGTTCTTTTTCTTAAAATTAACAGCAGTCAGTTTACAGTAACCAGCAGGGGCAGCAAATACACACTTTCCATATTTTCCATATTTTTTCAATGTATGATGATCAATCAAATGTTTACATGTTAGTGTGATTCCTCTTGATGTTCACAGTAACCGCATTTAAATGTACCCTAAAAAGTGCAATAATTACTATATAAACTGCTGAGCTGTGAAATACAAGAATTCAGCTGAGTTTGAAATACAACGAATAATAAAACATAAAAATTACAAATTAAACAGGTAAATATATAAACTTCTCAGTATAAACTTTTCATGGTTTTCAGGTCAACCCTTGAGTTCTTAAACATGCATCTGATTGGCATCTGTCTTTAAATGGTTACTATATCCTCCTTTAATCTTGTATGAATAATATCTCGTACAGCATACACTGATAATGTCAGCATAACTGTTGGGGAAATATCTTTCACAAGCTTCTTGCATGTTTCAGTATATTGAGGCATATGTTGGATACAATGAATAATGGGTACTGTTAATATACGCATACGCATGAAGCTGTGATGCAGCTCTGATAACCTTTGGAGGCTTGCTATTGTCTGATTCAGAGGGAGGTATTGTGGGTAGACATAATTGTAGTCCTTATTTAGCAACACTTAATCAGCACTTAAAATCAACTTTGATCAGAATTAGTTTGGGTTTGGCACTGTGAGATGTTTTGACTCATAAATCAAAGATTAAGACAATTCTTATAACACCATTTCTTTGAAGTTTTATTCATACCAGCCAAAGATCTGTATTTTTTTTTTTTTTTACCTAAATTTACATTCTGACTCAAATTTCTTTTGATTTAAAGCATTCTTCTTCAGACTACAAAATATTATTCATGAAGAATAATACATCATCTGCAACCAAATGTAGAATTTAGAATACAGCTGTTTAATCTTAATATTTGCAGCTGCTGCTTTCTTGTGAGCTGTTATCCTATCTCACACATCTGATAGGATGTTACATCAATTTTTCATTCCTTGGGGGCTGCAAACAATAAGAATGAAGCTGGCACTGCTTTTCCTCATAATTACATTCCATTCACCTTCATCATCTGCACTTGACAACATGGTACAAAATACTCCTCATTATAAGTTTGTTCTGATACTTACTCTATACCAGCAGCAGAATTTCCTGTGAAAATGGATAATTTCATACTTCATGTACTGTAAACCATGTAATGTACTGCAGCATCTACATTACCATATTTCAGTGATATACTGTGTGTGTCCACATTAACTGTCCATGTGAAAGTAATTCCAAAAAGTACAGCCAGGTGGCAGCATAACACAACAGAATGTGCCTCCTCTACACGGTGCATTTTAAAACACAGAGCCTGCACAAAAACTGGCTATCTATGTGTTTGCACAGATTCACTACACAATTAGTTTTTATTCAGTGCTAATTTACCTTTGATGTCTATAATCTTGCAAGATTTGAAACTGCTTAATTAAAAAAAAAAGTGGAAATAACATGAATTGCATAACTTGTATGGAGTAAAGTATGGTGCATAGTAAGGGACTACATTTCCCATCAAGCTTTTTTTTTTTTTTTTTTTTTTTTAACGTCACATGAAGATGATCCAAGCAGGTCTACAGTGTGGAGTGACCCAGAAGCTACTTCATTTGCATAAATTTAGTATTCAAAACCATGAAATACAACGTAATACACAAAGTAAAGGAAACCAGACTTCACATTATAGGAACAAATTATGTGTTTTATGTTATTAAAGCTAAAACACTCTACTCATATTTAAAATGTATTTGTAAGCTCTGACATATTACTTATATGCTCACATTGCATACATGTAATGAAACTGTAGTCCATCATCACTGGAGATGCTGTGCTGGTAATCACACAGGGCAGTGTAGTGAATCAGCAATATGCAAAGCTCCCATGTATCCAAATTATACAGATAAGAATGAATGTATTCTGTGTCTGCCTGTTTTGCCTAATGTTCACTGTCAGGGTATGAGGAACAGGGAGGCATGCTGGGAAAACCTACCCATCACCAAAAGGTCACAGGTTTGATTACAGTAACAGACACATGTTCTGGTAGGATTTAACTGAGGATCATCTCTAGGTATGATCATGCATTGAGAGGACGTTATTCAACCTTGTCATTGGATGATCATATCTGGCTATGATCATCAGTCATCATATTTGCATGGCCCTTTATTTACTCTGTGTTTAGCTGGTGTACATAGAGCTCCCTCCAGTGGATAGCTTCTCAGAAAAATGGCTTGCATTTAGCAGTTAGCTCCACCTCACTGACATCATTGTCATAAATCCAGACATGGAGGAAACCTGATTGCTTCGTACTTCCTGTATGGTTGATTCTTCCACACTGCAGTTATTTGTAGCTGAATAAAGCCAGAGTTTTTACAATGTGCACAGTATATAGATAGTTGTTAGTTATTGGATTTTGGATGCATGATCATTTCATCTGCACACACAGTGAAGATTTTATTTCAGTGACATTGGTAAGATATAATAAGCTGTATACATGTGTAAAGGTAGTAAATATACTGTAAGTACTGTAATACTTTACTACAATGAGTCAATATTTGAGAAATGAAGCAACATCTACTGTTGCATTGTGTTTAAATTTGGTTTATTTATTAAATTTAAGTCATTTTAAATATATAGCACATTTCATTAGGCCTTATACTGAATGTGCTGTGCATTAAAATGAACACAGCAACAAGTAACATGTACAGAAGAATATAAGTAATAAAATACCAGTAAATGCAACAATAACAAAAGAAAAGAAGGGAGATACAATAGAAAAATATGTGAAAAACCAACCAAAACCCCCCAAGATACTGACAAACCCCACAGAATATTTTTTTCAGTTTTTCATAACCAGCTTCAGATATGAATGCTCTCATTTTTGATGGAAAGTTGCCATAGTTCTGTTTCTGATTTGACTTTCACAGTCACATCCACATCAGTGATTCCAAGCTTCTTGACTTGATCGCTGTATTTCAGAGACAGACTCAAAGTGTGAATACATTCTGCCTCTGATTTTCTTCTGTTTCTAATTGAGACCACATTTCCCATAAACCCTGTTACTTCCTGATCCCTCCCCTTTGCTGGCATTTTAATGTGTTGGGGGAAGTGGTTTCCCTGCAATGCAGCTCTGTGATCATTAGAGGCTGACTGTCTTTTTGCTGATCACATTTTGGTGATGGATATGATGTGATTTATAGATGCTAACATGCTACATGCAGCAAATTTAAGCTCATCCCTAAAACAGTGTTAAATACAGTCAGTGAGAACCAGAGATGTAGACACAACAGTAGATGCTGAACTAGTCCCCCGCCCCCCACCCCTGGTGCAACGCCCCAACATCATGACACTGGTGTATTTCCTGCAGTTAGGTCCACTTTTTGGCATCTATCTATCGATCTATCTAACCAGCCACCCGACCTGTCAGGTGGACCCAAATGCAAAAGACAGCAGGCAGATGGGATCAAACGCAGAATATTTATTGAAAAAGTCAACAGAAGTTGAGACACAGGAACAAAGCAGACTAAGCAGAACAGATCAAACTGTACTTCAATACAAACTGATAAGATAACAAATCAGACAACAAGGAACAGGTGGCAAGACACAACGGCAGGTTGGGAAGAAGACTCAGGAAGCAGGGCAGGGCAAACGAACATGATCAAGGGCAGGTGTGAAGGTGACTTGTAGTACAAAGTATTTTATGTTTCCAGTGATTGTTGCTAAAACCAAGCAGCTTATAAACATAAGAATGCAAACCGAGAAGACATTTACAAAGAAAAGAAATGCAAGCAAAGAGGCTTGAGAGTAATTTTAGTATTATAATATTGTTTTTTTTCATGGGCTTAAGTCTGCCACCTCACTGCCCACATTGGGGGGGTGTTGAAGTCTACCTATATGTTATAAGTCTACCTATGTTTTAAAGTGGTGTCATTTTTTATGTGTATACATAATTGGTTTGGACAGGAACTTCTATAAGTTGTTCAATTGATTTACAATGGAAAATTGATACATTTAAAAAAAAAGAAGTTTAACAGAGACAAGGATGTTCACAACCTCCGGTTGTTATATCTCAATTAGCAGAATGAGCTAACTATACTTATGACTACAGACTTATAACGGAAAAGGTAAACACATTTATTGTTTCAGTGGAAAAACATTCATTACTGTTTGTACAAAAAGAAGAAAGGCATTTTTGATGATAAAAAGATTAAAAAAAAAAAAAAAAAAAGAATGACTTGGTTGTCTGGAAGATCTCCTCCTCTCATCTTGCAACAGCTGGTGGATGATGGCAGCTGTTGCTGCTCCCGACATTGACTGTAGATAAAGATTTATTATATAGTATATAAATATTTTTATACAGTCAATGATCCCGACAGATGCTGATCAGAAACCATGGTGATGAAAAGTTATGACAGTTGCTGTTTCCGCTGGAGAGAGTGAAGTTCGTCCCGTATTTATACCCTACACATTAAAGAGGGGAACTTCATTCAGCTGTGAGTGTGACTACAAACAGTGCACTTGGTGATGAACCACAACCATAAATGTGTCTGCAGTTTCACCTCTGACAAAGTACATCTACCATCACAGTAAAATCATAGAATACACAGTTCAACACCCATACTGTACATAGAGGGGCACAGGGTCAGCAGTGGCACCACACCTAAAGAAGTCATAAAAGCTATGAACTAACTAGTCTAAATTTCTCATTTACTGTCACAGAAAGTTTACTAAGCCACATTGAGCTTTGTTTTGGCCTCTTGTATTTCAGTCAGTATAAAATTACAGTTCAGCTTGCTCTACAACATCACAAGTCTTGTGCCCTGCATGTGGGAATATGTCTTTTATTTTCTTCAGAGTTGTTTTTCTTGGAAGGGTCTCCATTCCAAGAAAAACAACTCTGTCTCTTTAGAATCAGTTTGTTTTCACTATTGTTCTGCAGCTTTATCTCAAAATCACACTTAACTCTCTGCACTTCATAGAGAAATAAGATTAAAAAAATAAACACGTTTCTCTCTTCTTGCACCTGACTTCTTATGCTGGTTAACTTACCTGCAGGTGTGTCTCCTGTGGAGGAAAAAATGACATTAGAAATGATTACTATATTATTGTATTAATACTTTGATAATCATTAATCCAGTGTAGAAGTATACTCAACAGATCAATTTTGCCTTTAAAAGAACATGATACACTCTTGACATTATCAATGAGCTTTTATATGCTGTAACCACATTGTTCTGTTTTAAGTAAGATGTCTTTGTCGAGATGTCTCGCACCTTGTTTGTGTAGATGAAATAAGTGTCTGTTAGGAGCGTAGACTGTAAAAATTATGGACATAGTCACCATGACGTCACCCACTGGTTTGTGGACTGCCATTTTGAAGCCTCGAGTTTAGCGATTTGACCGTCGCCATCTTGGGTTTGACCATCACCATCTTTGATTTTTGGAGCCAGAAGTGACCATATTTGGAAGAGAGGGTGGAGTTGACCCTAGAGCTAGCTGCTAACTTGGTTAGCACAGAGCATTTACAGTCTATGGTTAACTGTGATAATGCTAATGCCAATTTTCACTTTTGAAAAACAGGCCTAAAACCATTACAACAATATGTACTTACTGGAAAAACTGAACATCCGACTTCTTCTTCTGTCTCTATGTCCTTAGAGGGTCTTTTATCACAACCAAACACTGAACAAGACTTTTTTAGGCAACCAAAATGTTACAATTAACCTTCATGAACTGAAAACACTGTGAAACAGCAGCAGCTATGCCTATACTCTGTGAATCTGGGGTTATGCATTGGTTACGTTACATAATCAACATTTTCGCCATGGTAGCGACTTCTCAATCAAAAGTTAACCACATCCAAAAGCATACACTGCTTTATCTCTGTTTTACTTTATATGTGGCCATCATTTACAAAATGAACATCATGATGTATTGAAGAAGACTTGAAACTAGCGATTGAACCATAAACTCATTGGCAAAGTGTTTACTGGGGTAATAAATTAAGTGAGAAGCAGGGTCATTTTCTCATAGACTTCCATATGATCAGACATCTGGCCATTAGAGAGAATGCAGGATTAAGGCACTTCCGAATTGGCTTCACTTTTAAAACCAGGCACTACCATGGATGTATTATAAGAGCTGGATACCAAACCGAAAATGGTGCCCGTTCAGCTCAATAAGAATTGCTCAGCTGGCACCAAAAAAAGTTTCTAGCTTCCGATTTTGCTTCCGCATTGTACAGCAAAAGAATACTGTGTCCCTGGTATATAGTTGCCTTTCTCACCTAACTAGACAAGTTGATATTTCAGCTGCAATGACATTACTATCTGTTTTCATATCTAGAGGTTCCCTGCACGTTCATACTTACGTGGAAGTCAAACAAAGATCGGACCACTTGAGTACGTGTCTGTGGAGGAATGTAATCTGTTAACTGACAGAAACCTTGTCCAAATAACAGTGAGTACTGAAAAACAACTGGAACCTGACTATACCAGTTTCATATAGATATTTCTCCCTCTCAGGCAGTTACTGTATCACAGTAACTAGAGATAGCCCTGTGCAAAAATTGAATTTATCCAGATCAGCAGTTACTCTTGTAAAAAAACACTTCTGGTACTTTTATTTGCAGTGGATCCACAGTACTGCCACATTTTGATATATACAATATTTTGCATATAGATAAATATTGGTAAAATATTGGTTTCATTTTATACTGTTCATAATTTATGAGTTTGATTCTAGGGTCCATATGTGACGGACTTCACCATATTTTGTGGTCTGCTGCGGTCACACTATGATCAAACCTTTTTCATAGATAGTATTTTTTTGCTCAACCTCTTTGGTTGTCATCCAACTCAAGGATTCACAAATAGAAATATCTCTTTGTTTGAGTGTTGGGACTGAAATTAGAAACATATGGGTTCAGTGACAAGTCTCAGTTTCCTCTGCGGAAGTTTGAACAAAGCCTAATTGGCACACGACTAGAAAAGACATTTTTTACAGAATGAGGCAAAAGTATTTTTTGGATTCTCTGTGGGGGTGGTGACGACTGGTTAGACACATTTGTTCTCACATGGTGACAGCAGGTGGTCCGCTGGATGGAAACGGATTTTAAGTCTGTATCAGTTGTAAACATAGTGATTATGAAGTTTGATTATGTAGAATATAGAATATAGAATATAGAATATATGTAGAAGAATATAGAACCTTTGCTGAAAATCTTTTGAAATGTTCAAGAAAAAAATGGGCTTGTTTTTACCGTGGTTCTATGATCACCCTTTTAAACTTCATTTTGTGTTTTCCTGTTAGTCACATAACCCGATGTCAATAAAAATGCATCCATCATTCCATGATGTATATCAGCCCTTGACCTCCCACAACAACAGTGTCCCTGCTGCACAGTAGAGATTTCGACAGTAGTCTCCATTCACTCTCACACAAACAATCAAGAACAGAAAGACAAGACAAACAGAATTAACACCAACGTCTTAGAAGCAAAGTTAGAAGGTGCTAACACACAGATCTTACAGACCAGATGTTTGTCTGCTATTCAGGTTCATCTTTAAATGTTAATTCCAAACTTATTACAATTCATCACTGTGATTGTGAAGCAACACAAATATATCGCCTGCAAGATTTAGAGACACCTGGTCCTGTTACTGAATAGGTCACATTAATCTTTTTGAATTCTGTTTTAATCCCAGCACGGTCACATGACCCAGCACCAGAGAGGCTGGGGGTTAGTCGGGTTATAGCTTGAATGAAACACATTTTATGTTAGAATATGCTTTATATAAACATAATATTTACAGAAATATTTAAGATGCTAGAACTAGATTTTGAAAAAGGTCCATTCTGCAAGACAGGGCCTCAAAAATAGGTAGAAACCTGGGTGACATGGTAAAGAATGGCCCATTTCAGTTTATATTGTTCTTTTTCACATGTTACCAAAAAAATTGCAATTAATAAAATGACTACAAAGTTTTTGCTGCCTCGTTGGTAATCATTGGTATTCATTATCATCAAATTCCCTCCATATTGATTTCATTTCATTCTCACTTAGTGTTTGGTCATGAAGGTACTTGCACAAGGTTCAAGTCACACTAAACTTTTTAGGCCCCTTCACTTTCTATCCAGCATTATATTAGAATTAAGAAGTCCACCTTGGATGCAAGTACATTTAAGTACATTGTGCGGATAATGCCTCTCTTTCACTCTTCACTTTTAAGTGAAAATTTGAATGCAGGACTTTTACAATATTTTTACCATGCAGTATTAATAGTTTTACTTTACTAACTCACTTACTGAAAGGTTTTGGTAGTTCTTCTACCATTGCCGATACAAACATTCCCATTTAGAGAGAGGGGGCCCCCAAATCACTAAATCCGCCCCTGGGCAGAGGGCTGGAGGATGATGATGAATTAGGGGGAAATGGCGTGGGTTGGCTGGTGGTGGCAGGTGGTAATGGGTTGGACAGCAGGTAGGCAAGTAGGCAGGGTTGTAATCCAGGAGCACTAGAACAAGAGACAGCAATTAATTAAAGTCCAACACCTTGTAACCTTGTCTGAAACGTGTACTACCAGTGTGCCTGAAACAACAATCTGGCGACGAATGAGCAAAGAGGCGGAGTAGATGGGCCTTTTCCAAAATAGCCCCTACACCCTCTCCCGACCCACCTCCACTCCATTTACATGTTAATGTGGAGGGTCCACCATATTAAGTGCCAGCCCAAACCAACGTGCAACACCTATTGTGTTCGTCATGGGAGACGCTCCGTACAAATGTTAAGTTCCGTGCGACCACCCATACAAACATTTACTCATAAACTGCTCAGCCTTACATAGACATTTAATATTGCCACGCAGATGTTAAAAAATGAAAGGTTACATTGCATTTAAGATAAAATATACCGTTCTCTGGTCTAGAAAACAGTAGACATACTCATTTAATGGCAAAGTATTGTATATTTACAGAGATTGTTGCTAAAACCGCGCAGCTTCAACATAAGAATGCAAAACGAGAAGACATTTACAAAGAAAAGAAATGCAAACCAAGAGGCTTGGGAGTAATTTTAGTATCATAATATTAGTATTTATTTTTTTCCATGGGCTTAGACCTACTGTGGAGTGAATGTAATAAGTCATCTCATCTCACTGCCCACACTGGGGGATGTTGAAGTCTACCTATGTTTTAAAGTAGTGTCATTTATATATATATATATACATATATATGCTCAACAGCCCAATTGTTTTGGACAGGAATTTCTATAAGTTGTTTAGATTGTTATCCTTCATATCTCCAGACAAGGATGTTCACAACCTCTGGTTGTTATATCCCAATTAGTGGAATGAGCGAACTATACTTATGACTACAGACTTATAAAGGAAAAGGTAAACACATTCATTAATGTTTGTGCACAAATGTAATTACCACAGATACATTCTATTAATGCACAACAGGCTTTCAATAATACTTGCAGTGTTACTGTGTATTGTATTGCCATTTGCTTGTGAAATTTGGCAAATGACAATATAACGCAGGATATTTCATGCACTTGTACAAAAGGATCACTATGCAAGGAGTGTACTGATGTGGTCTATACCTAAGAAATGCATTTTGTGTTTTTGATAATAAAAAGACTAAAAAAAAATGTCTTTGCCTTCTGGAAGATGTCCTCTCATCTTGCAACAGCTGGTGGATGATGGCAGCAGTTGCCACCCCAACCATTGACAGTAGATAAAGATTAATTTTAAGTACATAAATATTTATCTACAGTCAACGATCCCGACATATGCTGATCGGAAACTATGGTGAAAAAAAGTTATGGCAGTTGCTGTTTCTCTTGGAATGGAGACTGTACCCGATACACAGTGGTGGAAGAAGTACTCATCCTCCCGGGTCTGGAGGATGGGATGCACCCACAGACGACGGGCAGAGCAGTGCTGTTACCGCCTCGAGTACATCAGGGCAATAGCTAGAGTGATGTTTCTCTCCATGTTGCAAATAATCTCTTATCAAGGAAAAAAATTATCATTTTAGCAGGATGACATCTCTTTGGCATCCCATCTCACTTCAGAGAACAGAGCCTATCTGATAGAAATTCACATTGGCCAAACAGAATATTTCATTTTTGTGGTTTGCATTTCTGTGGGAAAATTAAAGTGTGTGGATTGATGAATATTAAATGGCATGTGAACCCAGAATGGCTAATTTGCACCAAGTTCAATGCCAAATGTAAATTAGAGAGCTAATGCTCCATTTGATGAATGACAGCAAACAACAAATTGTAATCTGCCTTGTCAATTAAGTCAGAAAAGTATTATATAAGTACAGTCAATTTAAGATTTAGAGCTTTACAGACTTGTAGTAATGGCTACAGGGCATGAATTATGAATGATAGACATTAAAGCAGAGAGAGCTTTAATAAACACAAACATGTTGTCAAATTACAGACAGTGAGAACAGTATTGCGCAATGCCACACACACCACCGGTGGTTCAGACCAATCAGCGCCCTATGAGGATTCTTAGGAATCCAACTGCCTCACAAGATAAGATGGTGATAGACGGTGATAGAGAGTAATTCAGTAATCCAGACGATGACCTCTCAGACGGTTCTCTGTAACAAACCATCTGGTGCGTCAGGTTAAGCTCGAACAATGAACGGCCTGAATAACATCACCATCTACTGCATGAAAGGGCCACGAGGGGATGGTGGGGCCGTGTTGGTGAGATGATGAAATGTGATGAAGGGTGGCCGGTTTCAATAAGACATCCATGAGTTTTAAGCTCCAAAGAAGAAAGAAGAAACCAACACACTGCACATGGGTTTATGATAATATGAAATAGAGATGTACTGCAGTTACATTTTATCCTCTATGTCAACAGTAGAATTACATAATGCCTTGCAAATCCAAAAAAGACTAAATGTACTTCATTCTCAAGGTTTGATGTTCGTACTTGATCAACGGAAATCTTTGTTTCAACCAAAACTTGAGTGAGAACTGACTTTGTTTGTTTGTTGTTGATAATTTTAATATTTGTTCATTTTTAGTGTGTTTGTGTGTCTGTAAAATGGACGCTTTGTGTGACTGTATTCTTTTTGTAATGTTGTATACACTCACTGTGCACTTTATTAGGAGCATGTGCAATCTAATGCAATCCAATACAACAGCAAGCTTAATACCTCAATAATAAACATAAAGTAGAATTATCACCTTTCTGACAATGACCAAAGCTTCATAAAAGTAGAATTTACAGCAGAGCTGTTGTATTGGATTGCACTAGATAGCACAGGTGTTCCTAATAAAGTCCTCAGTGAGTTTTTACAGTATGTCTGTTGTTTTTCAGTCTCTTTTGTAAAGGAGATCTCAATCTTAATGAGACTTCTCAAATATATAAACATAACTACATCATTTCCCAGCAATGTGCACTTGCATATTTGATTTGCCAATGCAGTGTATTGTCGGATGAAGTAAGTAGTGCTGGTCAACTCTGAATTCATTTCTTTTCTTATTTTATTTTATTATATTCCATAGCGATCTGTGTCAGAGCCCTATTGTGCTAATCCAGAGGTTGCAAATAAATGAACGATGAAGCTCCATTTCCTGATGCAGTGTTACTTCTATTAAAGGGAAGTGTTCCTCACTTGGTGTCAAAACTCCCCTGTAACACAAAACCACAATTATATAACAACTTTACATTTTGTGAGCAAGCTACACCAATGATGCTCTAAACATTCAGAGTGAGAGTTCATTGTAGAGTTGTGGGGTGTGCAACTCATCCTGGTACTATGATTAGTGCAATATTCGTTGGATTTGTGGTAAACATAAGCATGCATTAAGGGCCTTGGAGTGGTTTTGTATAGCCAGCTAATGACAGTCATGTGCTTTTGTCTGTGTTAAATTCAGGCCTCAGTTTGTTAAAGCCACAACCTCTTTTACAATATCTCAACATGCCTTCACTCCTATGTCGTCTATTTACGTGTTTTCTTTGGCAAAAGATGTATACAGCTATGTAATTGCCTTATTAATCAGTTAAAAGACACTTAGAGGGCGATAACCGAGACTGAGCAATACACAATACACCTGGTTATTATCTATGGATTAACACAGTCACGAGCAAATCTTAAATACCAAGAAACCAGAAATACACCTACTAATTATGTCTCTGGGGTTTCTGGGGAATCTGTGATAGGAGAGACAAATATGACAAAAAGAATGAAACCGCATTTGTAGAGTGTGAGAATATCCTGCAAACAACACTGTGCACTCTGTGAGTTATCTCAAAAAGGATAAGTGGCCAGGTGAAAAAATTACAGGCAAGGGCTAGCTGTCTGTCTCCTCCTATATGAAAATGAGGAGGGAGTTAGAGGTCCAACTCATGCATATAAATACAGGCTCCAAGACAGCTAGAGGAACTGTATCTTTGCAGACCTCAGGAAAACACTCAGGTAAGTGCTATCAGATTACTGTAGTAACAGGAAGGTATTTGTGTTTACTGCTGGTAGATAGGCCCTCCACATGATGAAATGACTCCTTTCTCACCACTAGACTCTGCCTTGGCACCTGGCTGATACTTTGACAATTTTTAACTTTTTTGATACTAGATAAAAATCTGTTGGATTGTGTTTTTGTTGATTCTTCTCAACTGTATTCTTACTTCATTTCAGCCTTCATCACCACAAACACAATGGCAGGTTAGTGCACTGTTTATCACACTATAAGAACATAAAGGTATCATCATTATGGTGATTTGTATTATCATATGGCATGATTCATCCTGTCTATATCCACTATCTTTGAATATGCCAGCCTCAGTAATTGCACAGCATATTTCCTCTAAGCACTAAAAGCTCATCCATTGATAATGTCTTTTTCTCTACAGATGCAAGCTTTAAGCAGGAGTTCCTGGAAACCCACAACGCCTACAGGGCAAAGCACGGTGCGCAGCCGTTGACCTATAATAGTGAGCTGAACGCTGCAGCTCAGAAGTGGGCTGATCACCTGCTTCAAATCGGCTCCATGAAACACAGCAAGACGGAGGATAGCGAGATGAAGGACGGAGAGAACATCTTTAATAAGTCGAGCTCTGCACCCCTTAAACTGACAGGTGGATGATACACACAACCTGACTCTTTTGCATCCTTTCATCAATTCATTCTTTTATTAAACCTCTGCCTAATCACATTCATTCCAAGTTGATTGCTGGTTGATTCATTTGTTCACCTGCTAGCCTTTAAAAATCACAGTGCTTTTTAAAGTGAGACTGTTGCAAGAATAATATAGAATAAATATTCTCCTGTTAAAAATGAAAAGTTGAATTACTAAGCAATAAAACACACACCTTCGAATGTCAGCAAACTGGGGGGGTTTGCAACTACAGCCTGACTTGTTCTGCTATAACCAGTAGCTTATGGTGGCAGCTCTGTTTAAGCTGTAGAACTCAAACTCCCAAGCACCACTTCAAATGTGCATTTTGTGTTCATAATTTGATATTATGCTTTTTTTGTCTCTTTCATGTCTCAGGAAAAGAAGCTGTTGAGTTATGGTACAATGAGATCAAGGATTACAACTGGAGCAGGCCTGGATACAGTGGCAGTACTGGTAAAAACCCACCTGATGAGTTTCATATTCAGAGATTAAAATATGTAAATGAGTAAAAATGTATCACTTCATATTTATCACTTTAAGAATAAGACATGAGAAAAAGAAAGTTAAGGTACAAATGTGTTGCTCTGCAGTAATTTGTTGGGGATAGATTGATCAAAATCAAAGGTTTATGGTATTAACCTTAATTTTATGAATTACAAAAGTAGCTATACAACATTATGATGGCATGTTTTCCAACAGATGTAAAACATAGGTACAACTCCAAAATGCCTTTGCATTTAAAGCAGAATTAGTAGAAAATGAGTCTTTGTTTGCAAGTTAGAATCACAGCAGCACACTCTGACAACACTGCACTGCTGTGTTTCTTCCTGCAGGTCATTTTACTCAGGTGGTGTGGAAAGAAAGCACTGAACTGGGTGTGGGCCTGGCCACTGATGGCAAAAAAGTCTTTGTGGTTGGGCAGTACCGGCCAGCTGGTAACATGCGGGGATGCTTTGAGAAAAACGTCCTCCCACAAGGTAACATATTACCACAGTTTTACATATTTTACTGTCTGTACAGCAGAATAAATGCATGTTTCCAAAGGGAAACTATAAATGTATAAAATAAATGTATAGTTTAAAGAATACTTTTGTCAAATTAAGTACAATTTTAAATGCAGAGATGCAAAGATGTCTTTTTTATATTATTGTTATGGTTCACTTGAAGTTTTTGTACTGTTCACTGATACTAACCAGTATGAAATAACTAGCTTTGTATACATCTAAATTCATCCTCTGGGTTGCATACAGTGACTTTTCTCTCATGCAGTCGCTTTTCAGTCAGCTGACATATTATTTTATTTTATTAATTGTATTTTATTTTTATCTGGTGCAGGTTTAAGAATATTCACATTTTTCCCGTGCTTCTCATGCTTTTAGCTGTAACATCTCACCTGTATTCACTGAAATTTTTCCAGCATAAAGGTTGTGCAATGTACAGCTGGAAGAGAGGCTGGTGGAGCAGACAACACCTCCAATGAGACAGCTGGAGTGAGCCCAAGAAAAATCTGCACGCTGCTGTAGAAGACCTGGACCATTCCTGCAACCATCAGACCCACATTACTAAATATTCCATGCTGTAAATAAGTTTGTTTTTTAAAGAACATCAAATAAAATACATTCTATTTCTTAATTGTCCTGTTTCCAAATAATTTTAACTGAACTAAGGTGCAACATAAAGCTTGTACATCAATGTGGCATTGGTGTTTCTGTTTCTAAATATTTGAGAAAATCTCAAATTATGCACTACATTTTGTTTATATTTATGCACTAAAGTCCATAAATTCTGTTGAAAAATATAGTAGTTAAAGTTTATGAGCAATCAGTGTTGAGCTACGTTAACATTCACATTATAATAGATCTACAGACAGATTAAAGGAAAGACCTGAAAACCCAAACTTTACTCATGCATGTATGTCCATTTTATTCTTGTACTCCACTACAATTCAGATGAAGTATTTTACTTTTTACTCCACTACATTCATCTGATAACTTAAATTGCTAGTTACTTTTCAGTTTCAGATGAATAATACAAATGTGATCAACAAATAAATTGAGTTATTATTGTAGGTTAAGATAAAATTGATCCCCAGGAGGAAATTCATAGTAATTGAAATTAGCCCCACCTTTATAAGGTGCAATATTAAAGTTATGTACATATTCATGCATGAATAATTATAATCCAATAAAATAATAATCATTATTCTGAAATGGGCCATTCTGTATAATGAGTAGTTTTATTTGTGGTACTTTAAGTATATTTTGATGTTAATACTTTTGTACTTTTACTCAAGTCAAAATTTAAGTGCACGACTTGTAATATTGCTGTTTTACTGAGATCTGATGTCTTCCAACACAGTCACCAGGGCCAGTATACAACAGTGCATGTATACAGTCACTCAAAGTCAAAAATTAGGTCCTAAACCTGTCAAAATTCTAATATCTTTGTTCTTATTCTTAGAATTAACAGCAGTCAGTTTACAGTAACCAGCAGGGGCAGCAAATACACACTTTCCATATTTTCCATATTTTTTCAATGTATGATGATCAATCAAATGTTTACATGTTAGTGTGATTCCTCTTGATGTTCACAGTAAACGCATTTAAATGTACCCTAAAAAGTGCAATAATTACTATATAAATTGCTGAGCTGTGAAATACAAGAATTCAGCTGAGTTTGAAATACAACGAATAATAAAACATAAAAATTACAAATTAAACAGGTAAATATATAAACTTCTCAGTATAAACTTTTCATGGTTTTCAGGTCAACCCTTGAGTTCTTAAACATGCATCTGATTGACATCTTTCTTTAAATGGTTACTATATCCTCCTTTAATCTTGTATGAATAATATCTCGTACAGCATACACTGACAATGTCAGCATAACTATTGGGAAAATATCTTTCACAAGCTTCTTGCATGTTTCAGTATATTGAGGCATATGTTGGATACAATGAATAATGGGTAGTGTTAATATACGCATACGCATAAAGCTGTGATGCAGCTCTGATAACCTTTGGAGGCTTGCTATTGTCTGATTCAGAGGGAGGTATTGTGGGTAGACATAATTGTAGTCCTTATTTAGCAACACTTAATCAGCACTTAAAATCAACTTTGATCAGATTAAGACAAGTCTTTTAACACCATTTCTTTGAAGTTTTATTCATACCAGCCAAAGATTTGTACTTTTTTTTTTTTTTTTTTTACCTAAATTTACATTCTGACTCAAATTTCTTTTGATTTAAAGCATTCTTAAATTTTAGAAAGGTCTTTTAAGTTGGTTAGTTTACAGGCTCTTAGATGGCAGAGGTGAGCACACAACTTATATGACATTATTTGGAAAGACTACAAAATATTATTCATGAAGAACAATACATCATCTGCAACCAAATGTATAATTTAGAATACAGCTGTTTAATCTTAATATTTGCAGCTGCTGTTTTCTTGTGAGCTGTTATCCTATCTCACACATTTGCTGGGTTGTTACATCAATTTTTCATTCCTCGGGGGCTGCAAACAATAAGAATGAAGCTGGCACTGCTTTTCCTCATAATTACATTCTATTCACCTTCATCATCTGCACTTGACAACATGGTACAAAATACTCCTCATTATAAGTTTGTTCTGATACTTACTCTATACCAGCAGCAGAATTCCCTGTGAAAATGCATAATTTCATACTTCATGTACTGTAAACCATGTAATGTACTGCAGCATCTACATTACCATATTTCAGTGATATACTGTGTGTGTCCACATTAGCTGTCCATGTGAAAGTAATTCCAAAAAGTACAGCCAGGTGGCAGCATAACACAACAGAATGTGCCTCCTCTACACGGTGCATTTTAAAACACAGAGCCTGCACAAAAACTGGCTATCTATGTGTTTGCACAGATTCACTACACAATTAGTTTTTATTCAGTGCTAATTTACCTTTGATGTCTATAATCTTGCAAGATTTGAAACTGCTTAATTAAAAAAAAAAGTGGAAATAACATGAATTGCATAACTTGTATGGAGTAAAGTATGGTGCATAGTAAGGGACTACATTTCCCATCAAGCTTTTTTTTTTTTTTTTTTTTTTTTTAACGTCACATGAAGATGATCCAAGCAGGTCTACAGTGTGGAGTGACCCAGAAGCTACTTCATTTGCATAGATTTAGTATTCAAAACCATGAAATAAAACGTAATACACAAAGTAAAGGAAACCAGACTTCACATTATAGGAACAAATTATGTGTTTTATGTTATTAAAGCTAAAACACTCTACTCATATTTAAAATGTGTTTGTAAGCTCTGACATATTACTTATATGCTCACATTGCATACATGTAATGAAACTGTAGTCCATCATCACTGGAGATGCTGTGCTGGTAATCACACAGGGCAGTGTAGTGAATCAGCAATATGCAAAGCTCCCATGTATCCAAATTATACAGATAAGAATGAATGTATTCTGTGTCTGCCTGTTTTGCCTAATGTTCACTGTCAGGGTATGAGGAACAGGGAGGCATGCTGGGAAAACCTACCCATCACCAAAAGGTCACAGGTTTGATTACAGTAACAGACACATGTTCTGGTAGGATTTAACTGAGGATCATCTCTAGGTATGATCATGCATTGAGAGGACGTTATTCAACCTTGTCATTGGATGATCATATCTGGCTATGATCATCAGTCATCATATTTGCATGGCCCTTTATTTACTCTGTGTTTAGCTGGTGTACATAGAGCTCCCTCTAGTGGATAGCTTCTCAGAAAAATGGCTTGCATTTAGCAGTTAGCTCCACCTCACTGACATCATTGTCATAAATCCAGACATGGAGGAAACCTGATTGCTTCGTACTTCCTGTATGGTTGATTCTTCCACACTGCAGTTATTTGTAGCTGAATAAAGCCAGAGTTTTTACAATGTGCACAGTATATAGATAGTTGTTAGTTATTGGATTTTGGATGCATGATCATTTCATCTGCACACACAGTGAAGATTTTATTTCAGTGACATTGGTAAGATATAATCAGCTGTATACATGTGTAAAGGTAGTAAATATACTGTAAGTACTGTAATACTTTACTACAATGAGTCAATATTTGAGAAATGAAGCAACATCTACTGTTGCATTGTGTTTAAATTTGGTTTATTTATTAAATTTAAGTCATTTTAAATATATAGCACATTTCATTAGGCCTTATACTGAATGTGCTGTGCATTAAAATGAACACAGCAACAAGTAACATGTACAGAAGAATATAAGTAATAAAATACCAGTAAATGCAACAATAACAAAAGAAAAGAAGGGAGATACAATAGAAAAATATGTGAAAAACCAACCAAAACCCCCCAAGATACTGACAAACCCTACAGAATATTTTTTTCAGTTTTTCATAACCAGCTTCAGATATGAATGCTCTCATTTTTGATGGAAAGTTGCCATAGTTCTGTTTCTGATTTGACTTTCACAGTCACATCCACATCAGTGATTCCAAGCTTCTTGACTTGATCGCTGTATTTCAGAGACAGACTCAAAGTGTGAATACATTCTGCCTCTGATTTTCTTCTGTTTCTAATTGAGACCACATTTCCCATAAACCCTGTTACTTCCTGATCCCTCCCCTTTGCTGGCATTTTAATGTGTTGGGGGAAGTGGTTTCCCTGCAATGCAGCTCTGTGATCATTAGAGGCTGACTGTCTTTTTGCTGATCACATTTTGGTGATGGATATGATGTGATTTATAGATGCTAACATGCTACATGCAGCAAATTTAAGCTCATCCCTAAAACAGTGTTAAATACAGTCAGTGAGAACCAGAGATGTAGACACAACAGTAGATGCTGAACTAGTCCCCCGCCCCCCACCCCTGGTGCAACGCCCCAACATCATGACACTGGTGTATTTCCTGCAGTTAGGTCCACTTTTTGGCATCTATCTATCGATCTATCTAACCAGCCACCCGACCTGTCAGGTGGACCCAAATGCAAAAGACAGCAGGCAGATGGGATCAAACGCAGAATATTTATTGAAAAAGTCAACAGAAGTTGAGACACAGGAACAAAGCAGACTAAGCAGAACAGATCAAACTGTACTTCAATACAAACTGATAAGATAACTAATCAGACAACAAGGAACAGGTGGCAAGACACAACGGCAGGTTGGGAAGAAGACTCAGGAAGCAGGGCAGGGCAAACGAACATGATCAAGGGCAGGTGTGAAGGTGACTTGTAGTACAAAGTATTTTATGTTTCCAGTGATTGTTGCTAAAACCAAGCAGCTTATAAACATAAGAATGCAAACCGAGAAGACGTTTACAAAGAAAAGAAATGCAAGCAAAGAGGCTTGAGAGTAATTTTAGTATTATAATATTGTTTTTTTTCATGGGCTTAAGTCTGCCACCTCACTGCCCACATTGGGGGGGTGTTGAAGTCTACCTATATGTTATAAGTCTACCTATGTTTTAAAGTGGTGTCATTTTTTATGTGTATACATAATTGGTTTGGACAGGAACTTCTATAAGTTGTTCAATTGATTTACAATGGAAAATTGATACATTTAAAAAAAAAGAAGTTTAACAGAGACAAGGATGTTTACAACCTCCGGTTCTTATATCTCAATTAGCAGAATGAGCTAACTATACTTATGACTACAGACTTATAAAGGAAAAGGTAAACACATTTATTGTTTCAGTGGAAAAACATTCATTACTGTTTGTACAAAAAGAAGAAAGGCATTTTTGATGATAAAAAGATTAAAAAAAAAAAAAAAAAAAAGAATGACTTGGTTGTCTGGAAGATCTCTGCTCCCGACCATTGACTGTAGATAAAGATTTATTATATAGTATATAAATATTTTTATACAGTCAATGATCCCGACAGATGCTGATCAGAAACCATGGTGATGAAAAGTTATGACAGTTGCTGTTTCCGCTGGAGAGAGTGAAGTTCGTCCCGTATTTATACCCTACACATTAAAGAGGGGAACTTCATTCAGCTGTGAGTGTGACTACAAACAGTGCACTTGGTGATGAACCACAACCATAAATGTGTCTGCAGTTTCACCTCTGACAAAGTACATCTACCATCACAGTAAAATCATAGAATACACAGTTCAACACCCATACTGTACATAGAGGGGCACAGGGTCAGCAGTGGCACCACACCTAAAGAAGTCATAAAAGCTATGAACTAACTAGTCTAAATTTCTCATTTACTGTCACAGAAAGTTTACTAAGCCACATTGAGCTTTGTTTTGGCCTCTTGTATTTCAGTCAGTATAAAATTACAGTTCAGCTTGCTCTACAACATCACAAGTCTTGTGCCCTGCATGTGGGAATATGTCTTTTATTTTCTTCAGAGTTGTTTTTCTTGGAAGGGTCTCCATTCTAAGAAAAACAACTCTGTCTCTTTAGAATCAGTTTGTTTTCACTATTGTTCTGCAGCTTTATCTCAAAATCACACTTAACTCTCTGCACTTCATAGAGAAATAAGATTAAAAAAATAAACACGTTTCTCTCTTCTTGCACCTGACTTCTTATGCTGGTTAACTTACCTGCAGGTGTGTCTCCTGTGGAGGAAAAAATGACATTAGAAATGATTACTATATTATTGTATTAATACTTTGATAATCATTAATCCAGTGTAGAAGTATACTCAACAGATCAATTTTGCCTTTAAAAGAACATGATACACTCTTGACATTATCAATGAGCTTTTATATGCTGTAACCACATTGTTCTGTTTTAAGTAAGATGTCTGTGTCGAGATGTCTCGCACCTTGTTTGTGTAGATGAAATAAGTGTCTGTTAGGAGCGTAGACTGTAAAAATTATGGACATAGTCACCATGACGTCACCCACTGGTTTGTGGACTGCCATTTTGAAGAGTTTAGCGATTTGACCGTCGCCATCTTGGGTTTGACCATCACCATCTTTGATTTTTGGAGCCAGAAGTGACCATATTTGGACAAGAGGGTGGAGTTGACCCTAGAGCTAGCTGCTAACTTGGTTAGCACAGAGCATTTACAGTCTATGGTTAACTGTGATAATGCTAATGCCAATTTTCACTTTTGAAAAACAGGCCTAAAACCATTACAACAAAATGTACTTACTGGAAAAACTGAACATCCGACTCCTTAGAGGGTCTTTTATCACAACCAAACACTGAACAAGACTTTTTTAGGCAACCAAAATGTTACAATTAACCTTCATGAACTGAAAACACTGTGAAACAGCAGCTATTCCTATACTCTGTGAATCTGGGGTTATGCATTGGTTACGTTACGTAATCAACATTTTCACCATGGTAGCGACTTCTCAATCAAAAGTTAACCACATCCAAAAGCATACACTGCTTTATCTCTATTTTACTTTAAATGTGGCCATCATTTACAAAATGAACATCATGATGTATTGAAGAAGACTTGAAACTAGCGATTGAACCATAAACTCATTGGCAAAGTGTTTACTGGGGTAATAAATTAAGTGAGAAGCAGGGTCATTTTCTCATAGACTTCCATACGATCAGACATCTGGCCATTAGAGAGAATGCAGGTTTAAGGCACTTCCGAATTGGCTTCACTTTTAAAACCAGGCACTACCATGGATGTATTATAAGAGCTGGATACCGAACCGAAAATGGTGCCCGTTCAGCTCAATAAGAATTGCTCGGCTGGCACCAAAAAAAAGTTTCTAGCTTCCGGTTTTGCTTCCGCATTGTACAGCAAAAGAATACTGTGTCCCTGGTATTTAGTTGCCTTTCTCACCTAACTAGACAAGTTGATATTTCAGCTGCAATGACATTACTATCTGTTTTCATATCTAGAGGTTCCCTGCACGTTCATACTTACGTGGAAGGCACACAAAGATCGGACCACTTGAGTACGTGTCTGTGGAGGAATGTAATCTGTTAACTGACAGAAACCTGTCAGTTAACCAGTGAGTACTGAAAAACAACTGGAACCTGACTATACCAGTTTCATATAGATATTTCTCCCTCTCAGGCAGTTACTGTATCACAGAGATAGCCCTGTGCAAAAATTGAATTTATCCAGATCAGCAGTTACTCTTGTAAAAAAACACTCCTGGTACTTTTATTTGCAGTGGATCCACAGTACTGCCACATTTTGATATATACAATATTTTGCATATAGATAAATATTGGTTTCATTTTATACTGTTCATAATTTATGAGTTTGATTCTAGGGTGACGGACTTCACCATATTTTGTGGTCTGCTGCGGTCACACTATGATCAAACCTTTTTGATAGATAGTATTTTCTTGCTCAACCTCTTTGGCAAAATCTAGTCATTCAACTCAAGGATTCACAAACAGAAATATCTCTTTGTTTGAGGGTTGGGACTGAAATTAGAAACATATGGATTCAGTGACAAGTCTCAGTTTCCTCTGCGGAAGCTTGAACAAAGCCTAATTGGCACACGACTAGAAAAGACATTTTTTACAGAATGAGGCAAAAGTATTTTTTGGATTCTCTGTGGGGGTGGTGACGACTGGTTAGACACATTTGTTCTCACATGGTGATGTTTTTAAGTCTGTATCAGTTGTAAACATAGTGATTATGAAGTTTGATGTACAGAAGAATATAGAACCTTTGCTGAAAATCTTTTGAAATGTTCAATAAAAAAATGGGCTTGTTTTTACTGTGGTTCTATGATCACCCTTTTAAACTTCATTTTGTGTTTTCCTGTTAGTCACATAACCCGATGTCAATAAAAATGCATCCATCATTCCATGATGTATATCAGCCCTTGACCTCCCACAACAACAGTGTCCCTGCTGCACAGTAGAGATTTCGACAGTAGTCTCCATTCACTCTCACACAAACAATCAAGAACAGAAAGACAAGACAAACAGAATTAACACCAACGTCTTAGAAGCAAAGTTAGAAGGTGCTAACACACAGATCTTACAGACCAGATGTTTGTCTGCTATTCAGGTTCATCTTTAAATGTTAATTCCAAACTTATTACAATTCATCACTGTGATTGTGAAGCAACAACAAATATATCGCCTGCAAGATTTAGAGACACCTGGTCCTGTTACTGAATAGGTCACATTCATCTTTTTGAATTCTGTTTTAATCCCAGCACGGTCACATGATCCAGCACCAGATGGGCTGGGGGTTAGTCGGGTTATAGCTTGAATGAAACACATTTTATGTTAGAATATGCTTTATATAAACATAATATTTACAGAAATATTTAAGATGCTAGAACTAGATTTTGAAAAAGGTCCATTCTGCAAGACAGGGCCTCAAAAATAGGTAGAAACCTGGGTGACATGGTAAAGAATGGCCCATTTCAGTTTATATTGTTCTTTTTCACATGTTACCAAAAAAATTGCAATTAATAAAATGACTACAAAGTTTTTGCTGCCTCGTTGGTAATCATTGGTATTCATTATCATCAAGTTCCCTCCATATTCATTTAATTTCATTCTCACATAGTGTTTGGTCATGAAGGTACTTGCACAAGGTTCAAGTCACACTAAACTTTTTAGGCCCCTTCACTTTCTATCCAGCATTATATTAGAATTAAGAAGTCCACCTTGAATGCAAGTACATTTAAGTACATTGTGCGGATAATGCCTCTCTTTCACTCTTCACTTTTAAGTGAAAATTTGAATGCAGGACTTTTACAATATTTTTACCATGCAGTATTAATAGTTTTACTTTACTAACTTACTTACTGAAAGGTTTTGGTAGTTCTTCTACCATTGCCGATACAAACATTCCCATTTAGAGAGAGGGGACCCCCAAATCACTAAATCCGCCCCTGGGCAGAGGGCTGGAGGATGATGATGAATTAGGGGGAAATGGCGTGGGTTGGCTGGTGGTGGCAGGTGGTAATGGGTTGGACAGCAGGTAGGCAAGTAGGCAGGGTTGTAATCCAGGAGCACTAGAACAAGAGACAGCAATTAATTAAAGTCCAACACCTTGTAACCTTGTCTGAAACGTGTACTACCAGTGTGCCTGAAACAACAATCTGGCGACGAATGAGCAAAGAGGCGGAGTAGATGGGCCTTTTCCAAAATAGCCCCTACACCCTCTCCCGACCCACCTCCACTCCATTTACACGTTAATGTGGAGGGTCCACCATATTAAGTGCCAGCCCAAACCAACGTGCAACACCTATTGTGTTCGTCATGGGAGACGCTCCGTACAAATGTTAAGTTCCGTGCGACCACCCATACAAACATTTACTCATAAACTGCTCAGACTTACATAGACATTTAATATTGCCACGCAGATGTTAAAAAATGAAAGGTTACATTGCATTTAAGATAAAATATACCGTTCTCTGGTCTAGAAAACAGTAGACATACTCATTTAATAGCAAAGTATTGTATATTTACAGGGATTGTTGCTAAAACCGCGCAGCTTCAACATAAGAATGCAAAACGAGAAGACATTTACAAAGAAAAGAAATGCAAACCAAGAGGCTTGGGAGTAATTTTAGTATTATAATATTAGTATTTATTTTTTTCCATGGGCTTAGACCTACTGTGGAGTGAATGTAATAAGTCATCTCATCTCACTGCCCACACTGGGGGATGTTGAAGTCTACATATATATATATATATATATATATATATATATATATATATATATATATGCTCAACAGCCCAACTGTTTTGGACAGGAATTTCTATAAGTTGTTTAGATTGTTATCCTTCATATCTCCAGACAAGGATGTTCACATCCTCTGGTTGTTATATCCCAATTAGTGGAATGAACTAACTATACTTATGACTACAGACTTATAAAGGAAAAGGTAAACACATTCATATATGTTTGTACACAAATGTAATTACCACAGATACATTCTATTAATGCACAACAGGCTTTCAATAATACTTGCAGTGTTACTGTGTATTGTATTGCCATTTGCTTGTGAAATTTGGCAAATGACAATATAACGCAGGATATTTCATGCACTTGTACAAAAGGATCACTATGCAAGGAGTGTACTGATGTGGTCTATACCTAAGAAATGCATTTTGTGTTTTTGATAATAAAAAGACTAAAAAAAAATGTCTTCGCCTTCTGGAAGATGTCCTCTCATCTTGCAACAGCTGGTGGATGATGGCAGCAGTTGCCACCCCAACCATTGACAGTAGATAAAGATTAATTTTAAGTACATAAATATTTATCTACAGTCAACGATCCCGACATATGCTGATCGGAAACTATGGTGAAAAAAAGTTATGGCAGTTGCTGTTTCTCTTGGAATGGAGACTGTACCCGATACACAGTGGTGGAAGAAGTACTCATCCTCCAGAGTCTGGAGGATGGGATGCACCCACGACGGGCAGAGCAGTGCTGTTACCGCCTCAAGTACATCAGGGCAATAGCTAGAGTGATGTTTCTCTCCATGCCACAAATAATCTTTTATCAAGGAAAAAAATTATCATTTTAGCAGGATGACATCTCTTTGGCATCCCATCTCACTTCAGAGAACAGAGCCTATCTGATAGAAAGTCACAAACACACACACACATTGGCCAAACAGGATGTTTGATTTTTGTGGTTTGCATTTCTGTGGGAAAATTAAAGTGTGTGGATTGATGAATATTAAATGGCATGTGAACCCAGAATGGCTAATTTGCACCAAGTTCAATGTCAAATGTAAATTAGAGAGCAAATGCTCCATTTGATGAATGACAGCAAACAACAAATTGTAATCTGCCTTGTCAATTAAGTCAGAAAAGTATTATATAAGTACAGTCAATTTAAGATTTAGAGCTTTACAGACTTGTAGTAATGGCTACAGGGCATGAATTATGAATGATAGACTTTAAAGCAGAGAGAGCTTTAATAGACACAAACATGTTGTCAAATTACTGACAGTGAGAGCAGTATTGCGCAATGCCACACACACCACCGGTGGTTCAGACCAATCAGCGTCCTATGAGGATTCTTAGGAATCCAACTGCCTCACAAGATAAGATGGTGATAGACGGTGATAGAGAGCCCAATCACCTGCCAAGTATTTTTTGAAAGTGCCTGCCTTTTTCCAAACAGTTTCCAAGGATGACCTATCAGACGGTTCTGTGTAATAAACCATCTGGTGCGTCAGGTTAAGCCCGGACAATGAACAGCCTGAATAACATCACCATCTACTGCATGAAAGGGCCACGAGGGGATGGTGGGGCCATGTTGGTGAGATGATGAAATGTGATGAAGGGTGGCCGGTTTCAATAAGACATCCATGAGTTTTAAGCTCCAAAGAAGAAAGAAGAAACCAACACACTGCACATGGGTTTATAATAGTATGAAATAGAGATGTACTGCAGTTACATTTTATCCTCTATGTCAACAGTAGAATTACATAATGCCTTGCAAATCCAAAAAAGACTAAATGTACTTCATTCTCAAGGTTTGATGTTCGTACTTGATCAACGGAAATCTTTGTTTCAACCAAAACTTGAGTGAGAACTGACTTCCTTGTGATTTGAGATAAGTCTGCAAAGTTTCAGTATAAATACTTGGAATGGCAGCCACGCAGCGATAAGACCGTTGTGTGTTGTTGAAATTAGAGACCTGTGATCCACTGAGGAACTTTAAAATTCAATTTGTTGATAATTTTAATATTTGTTCATTTTTAGTGTGTTTGTGTGTCTGTAAAATGGACGCTTTGTGTGACTGTATTCTTTTTGTAATGTTGTATACACTCACTGTGCACTTTATTAGGAGCATGTGCAATCTAATGCAATCCAATACAACAGCAAGCTTAATACCTCAATAATAAACATAAAGTAGAATTATCACCTTTCTGACAATGACCAAAGCTTCATAAAAGTAGAATTTACAGCAGAGCTGTTGTATTGGATTGCACTAGATAGCACAGGTGTTCCTAATAAAGTCTTCAGTGAGTGTATACAGTATGTCTGTTGTTTTGTAAAGGAGATCTCAATCTTAATGAGACTTCTTGAATAAATAATAACATAACTAAATCATTTCCCAGCAATGTGCACTTGCATATTTGATTTGCCAATGCAGTGTATTGTCGGATGAAGTAAGTAGTGCTGGTCAACTCTGAATTCTTTTCTTTTCTTATTTTATTTTATTATATTCCATAGAGATCTGTGTCAGAGCCCTATTGTGCTAATCCAGAGGCCGCAAATAAATGAATAATGAAGCTCCATTTCCTGATGCAATGTTACTTCTATTAAAGGGAAGTGTTCCTCACTTGGTGTCAACACTCCCCTGTAACACAAAACCACAATTATATGACAACTTTACATTTTGTGAGCAAGCTACACCAGTGATGTTCTAAACATTCAGAGTGAGAGTTCATTGTAGAGTTGTGGGGTGTGCAACTCATCCTGGTACTATGATTAGTGCAATATTCGTTGGATTTGTGGTAAAAATAAGCATGCATTAAGGGCCTTGGAGTGGTTTTGTATAGCCAGCTAATGACAGTCATGTGCTTTTGTCTGTGTTAAATTCAGGCCTCAGTTTGTTAAAGCCACAACCTCTTTTACAATATCTCAACATGCCTTCACTCCTATGTCGTCTATTTACGTGTTTTCTTTGGCAAAAGATGTATACAGCTATGTAATTGCCTTATTAATCAGTTAAAAGTCACTTAGGGGGTGATAACCGAGACTGAGCAATACACAATACACCTGGTTATTATCTATGGATTAACACAGTCACAAGCAAATCTTAAATACCAAGAAACCAGAAATACACCTACTAATTATCACCTGCTTGAGTACCTTTCCACTGTCTAAAAACAATATTTTTTATGTACATTCTTTGCTAATGTCTCTGGGGTTTCTGGGGAATCTGTGATAGGAGAGACAAATATGACAAAAAGAATGAAACCGCATTTGTAGAGTGTGAGAATATCCTGCAAACAACACTGTGCACTCTGTGAGTTATCTCAAAAAGGATAAGTGGCCAGGTGAAAAAATTACAGGCAAGGGCTAGCTGTCTGTCTCCTCCTATATGAAAATGAGGAGGGAGTTAGAGGTCCAACTCATGCATATAAATACAGGCTCCAAGACAGCTAGAGGAACTGTATCTTTGCAGACCTCAGGAAAACACTCAGGTAAGTGCTATCAGATTACTGTAGTAACAGGAAGGTATTTGTGTTTACTGCTGGTAGATAGGCCCTCCACATGATGAAATGACTCCTTTCTCACCACTAGACTCTGCCTTGGCACCAGGCTGATACTTTGACAATTTTTAACTTTTTTGATACTAGATAAAAATCTGTTGGATTGTGTTTTTGTTGATTCTTCTCAACTGTATTCTTACTTCATTTCAGCCTTCATCACCACAAACACAATGGCAGGTTAGTGCACTGTTTATCACACTATAAGAACATAAAGGTATCATCATTATGGTGATTTGTATTATCATATGGCATGATTCATCCTGTCTATATCCACTATCTTTGAATATGCCAGCCTCAGTAATTGCACAGCATATTTCCTCTAAGCACTAAAAGCTCATCCATTGATAATGTCTTTTTCTCTACAGATGCAAGCTTTAAGCAGGAGTTCCTGGAAACCCACAACACCTACAGGGCAAGGCACGGTGTGCAGCCGTTGACCTATAATAGTGAGCTGAACGCTGCAGCTCAGAAGTGGGCTGATCACCTGCTTCAAATCAACTCCATGATACACAGCAAGACGGTGGACAGCAAGATGAAGGATGGAGAGAACATCTTTAATATGTCGAGCTCTGCACCCCTTAAACTGACAGGTGGATGATACACACCACCTGACTCTTTTGCATCCTTTCATCAATTCATTCTTTTATTAAACCTCTGCCTAATCACATTCATTCCAAGTTGATTGCTGGTTGATTCATTTGTTCACCTGCTAGCCTTTAAAAATCACAGTGCTTTTTAAAGTGAGACTGTTGCAAGAATAATATAGAATAAATATTCTCCTGTTAAAAATGAAAAGTTGAATTACTAAGCAATAAAACACACACCTTCGAATGTCAGCAAACTGGGGGGGTTTGCAGCTACAGCCTGACTTGTTCTGCTATAACCAGTAGCTTATGGTGGCAGCTCTGTTTAAGCTGTAGAACTCAAACTCCCAAGCACCACTTCAAATGTGCATTTTGTGTTCATAATTTGATATTATGCTTTTTTTCTCTCTTTCATGTTTCAGGAAAAGAAGCTGTTGAGTTATGGTACAATGAGATCAAGGATTACAACTGGAGCAGGCCTGGATACAGTGGCAGTACTGGTAAAAACCCACCTGATGAGTTTCATATTCATGCCATAAATAGAGATTAAAATATGTAAATGAGTAAAAATGTATCACTTCATATTTATCACTTTAAGAATAAGACATGAGAAAAAGAAAGTTAAGGTACAAATGTGTTGCTCTGCAGTAATTTGTTGGGGACAGATTGATCAAAATCAAAGGTTTATGGTATTAACCTTAATTTTATGAATTACAAAAGTAGCTATACAACATTATGATGGCGTGTTTTCCAACAGATGTAAAACATAGGTACAACTCCAAAATGCCTTTGCATTTAAAGCAGAATTAGTAGAAAATGAGTCTTTGTTTGCAAGTTAGAATCACAGCAGCACACTCTGACAACACTGCACTGCTGTGTTTCTTCCTGCAGGTCATTTTACTCAGGTGGTGTGGAAAGAAAGCACTGAACTGGGTGTGGGCCTGGCCACTGATGGCAAAAAAGTCTTTGTGGTTGGGCAGTACCGGCCAGCTGGTAACATGACCATGCCGGGATACTTTGAGAAAAACGTCCTCCCACAAGGTAACATATTACCACAGTTTTACATATTTTACTGTCTGTACAGCAGAATAAATGCATGTTTCCAAAGGGAAACTATAAATGTATAAAATAAATGTATAGTTTAAAGAATACTTTTGTCAAATTAAGTACAATTTTAAATGCAGAAATGCAAAGATGTCTTTTTTATATTATTGTTATGGTTCACTTGAAGTTTTTGTACTGTTCACTGATACTAACCAGTATGAACTAACCAGCTTTGTATACATCTAAATTCATCCTCTGGGTTGCATACATTGACTTTTCTCTCATGCAGTCTCTTTTCAGTCAGCTGACATATTGTTTTATTTTATTAATTGTATTTTATTTTTATCTGGTGCAGGTTTAAGTATATTCACATTTTTCCCGTGCTTCTCATGCTTTTAGCTGTAACATCTCACCTGTATTCACTGAAATTTTTCCAGCATAAAGGTTGTGCAATGTACAGCTGGAAGAGAGGCTGGTGGAGCAGACAACACCTCCAATGAGACAGCTGGAGTGAGCCCAAGAAAAATCTGCACGCTGCTGTAGAAGACCTGGACCATTCCTGCAACCATCAAACCCACATTACTAAATATTCCATGCTGTAAATAAGTTTGTTTTTTAAAGAACATCAAATAAAATACATTCTGTTTCTTAATTATCTTGTTTCCGAATGATTTTAACTGAACTAAGGTGCAACATAAAGCTTGTACATCAATGTGGCATTGGTGTTTCTGTTTCTAAATATTTGAGAAAATCTCAAATTATGCACTACATTTTGTTTATATTTATGCACTGTAGTCCATAAATTCTGTTGAAAAATATAGTAGTTAAAGTTTATGAGCAATCAGTGTTGAGTTACGTTAACATTCACATTTTAATAGATCTACAGACAGATTAAAGGAAAGACCTGAAAACCCAAACTTTACTCATGCATGTATGTCCATTTTATTCTTGTACTCCACTACAATTCAGATGAAGTATTTTACTTTTTACTCCACTACATTCATCTGATAACTTAAATTGCTAGTTACTTTTCAGTTTCAGATGAATAATACAAATGTGATCAACAAATAAATTGAGTTATTCTTGTAGGTTAAGATAAAATTGATCCCCAGGAGGAAATTCACAGTAATTGAAATTAGCCCCACCTTTGTAAGGTGCAATATTAAAGTTATGTACATATTCATGCATGAATAATTATAATCCAATAAAATAATAATCATTATTCTGAAATGGGCCATTCTGTATAATGAGTAGTTTTATTTGTGGTACTTTAAGTATATTTTGATGTTAATACTTTTGTACTTTTACTCAAGTCAAAGTTTAAGTGCACAACTTGTAATATTGCTGTTTTACTGAGATCTGATGTCTTCCAACACAGTCACCAGGGCCAGTATACAACAGTGCATGTATACAGTCACTCAAAGTCAAAAATTAGGTCCTAAACCTGTCAAAATACCTTTGTTCTTATTCTTAGAATTAACAGCAGTCCGTTTACAGTAACCAGCAGGGGCAGCAAATACACACTTTCCATATTTTCCATATTTTTTCAATGTATGATGATCAATCAAATGTTTACATGTTAGTGTGATTCCTATTGATGTTCACAGTAAACGCATTTAAATGCACCCTAAAAAGTGCAATAATTACTATATAAATTGCTGAGCTGTGAAATACAAGAATTCAGCTGAGTTTGAAATACAAAGAATAATAAAACATAAAAATTACAAATTAAACAGGTAAATATATAAACTTCTCAGTATAAACTTTTCATGGTTTTCAGGTCAACCCCTGAGTTCTTAAACATGCATCTGATTGACATCTGTCTTTAAATGGTTACTATATCCTCCTTTAATCTTGTATGAATAATATCTCGTACAGCATACACTGATAATGTCAGCATAACTGTTGGGGAAATATCTTTCACAAGCTTCTTGCATGTTTCAGTATATTGAGGCATATGTTGGATACAATGAATAATGGGTACTGTTAATACACGCATACGCATGAAGCTGTGATGCAGCTCTGATAACCTTTGGAGGCTTGCTATTGTCTGATTCAGAGGGAGGTATTGTGGGTAGACATAATTGTAGTCCTTATTTAGCAGCACTTAATCAGCACTTACAATCAACGTTGATCAGAATTAGTTTGGGTTTGGCATTGTGAGATGTTTTGACTCATAAGTCAAAGATTAAGACAATTCTTTTAACACCATTTCTTTGAAGTTTTATTCTTTTTTTTTTTTTTACCTAAATTTACGTTCTGACTCAAATTTCTTTAGATTTAAAGCATTCTTAAATTTTAGAAAGGTCTTTTAAGTTGGTTAGTTTACAGGCTCTTAGATGGCAGAGGTGAGCACACAACTTATATGACATTATTTGGAAAGACTACAAAATATTATTCATGAAGAACAATACATCATCTGCAACCAAATGTAGAATTTAGAATACAGCTGTTTAATCTTAATATTTGCAGCTGCTGCTTTCTTGTGAGCTGTTATCCTATCTCACACATCTGATAGGATGTTACATCAATTTTTCATTCCTCGGAGGCTGCAAACAACAAGAATGAAGCTGGCACTGCTTTTCCTTATAATTACAGTCCATTCACCTTCATCATCTGCACTTGACAACATGGTACAAAATACTCCTCATTATAAGTTTGTTCTGATACTTACACTATACCAGCAGCAGAAATGTGCTGCAGCATCCACATTACCATATTTCAGTGATATACGGTGTGTGTCCACATTAGCTGTCCATGTGAAAGTAATTCCAAAAAGTACAGCCAGGTGGCAGCATAACACAACAGAATGTGCCTCCTCTACACGGTGCATTTTAAAACCGAGCCTGCACAAAAACTGGCTATCTATATGTTTGCACAGATTCACTAAACAATTAGTTTTTGTTCAGTGCTAATTTACCTTTGATGTCTATAATCTTGCAAGATTTGAAACTGCTTAATTAAAAAAAAAAGTGGAAATAACATGAATTGCATAACTTGTATGGAGTAAAGTATGGTGCATAGTAAGGGACTACATTTCCCATCAATCTTTTTTTTTTTTTTTTTTTTTTTAACGTCACATGAAGATGATCCAAGCAGGTCTACAGTGTGGAGTGACCCAGAAGCTACTTCATTTGCATAAATGTAGTATTCAAAACCATGAAATACAACGTAATACACAAAGTAAAGGAAACCAGACGATACACTTTTTCAGAATATGTTTGATTTCACATTATAGGAACAAATTATGTATTTTATGTTATTAAAGCTAAAACACTCTACTCATATTTAGAATGTGTTTGTAAGCTGTGACATATTACTTACATGCTCACAGTGCATACATGTAATGAAACTGTAGCCCATCATCACTGGAGATGCTGTGCTGGTAATCACACAGGGCAGTGTAGTGAATCAGCAATATGCAAAGCTCCCATGTATCAAAATTATACAGATAAGAATGAATGTATTCTGTGTCTGCCTGGTTTGCCTAATGTTCACTGTCAGGGTATGAGGAACAGGGAGGCATGCTGGGAAAACCTACCCATCACCAAAAGGTCACAGGTTTGATTACAGCAACAGACACATGTTCTGGTAGGATTTAACTGAGGATCATCTCTAGGTATGATCATGCATCGCGAGGACATTATTCAACCTTGTCATTGGATGATCATATCTGCTTATGATCATCAGTCATCATATTTGCGTGGCTCTTTATTTACTCTGTGTTTGGCTGGTGTACATAGAGCGCCCTCTAGTGGATAGCTTCTCAGAAAAAATGGCTTTCATTTAGCAGTTAGCTCCACCTCACTGACATCATTGTCATAAATCCAGACATGGAGGAAACCTGATTGCTTCGTACTTCCTGTATGGTTGATTCTTCCACACTGCAGTTATTTGTAGCTGAATAAAGCCAGAGTTTTTACAATGTGCACAGTATATAGATAGTTGTTAGTTATTGGATTTTGGATGCATGATCATTTCATCTGCACACACAGTGAAGATTTTATTTCAGTGACATTGGTAAGATATAATAAGCTGTATACATGTGTAAAGGTAGTAAATATACTGTAAGTACTGTAATACTTTACTACAATGAGTCAATATTTGAGAAATGAAGCAACATCTACTGTTGCATTGTGTTTAAATTTGTTTTTTTAATTAAATTTAAGTCATTTTAAATATATAGCACATTTCATTAGGCCTTATACTGAATGTGCTGTGCATTAAAATGAACACAGCAACAAGTAACATGTACAGAAGAATATAAGTAATAAAATACCAGTAAATGCAACAATAACAAAAGAAAAGAAGGGAGATACAATAAAAAAAATATGTGAAAAACCAACCAAAACCCCCCAAGATAATGACAAACCCCACAGAATATTTTTTTCAGTTTTTCATAACCAGCTTCAGATATGAATGCTCTCATTTTTGATTGAAAGTTGCCATAGTTCTGTTTCTGATTTGACTTTCACAGTCACATCCACATCAGTGATTCCAAGCTTCCTGACTTGATCGCTGTATTTCAGAGACAGACTCAAAGTGTGAATACATTCTGCCTCTGATTTTCTTCTGTTTCTAATTGAGACCACATTTCCCATAAACCCTGTTGCTTCCTGATCCCTCCCCTTTGCTGGCATTTGAAAGTGTTTGGGGAAAGTGGTTTCTCAGTCAGCCTCCAGCTGCCAGGATCTCTGCAATACAGCTCTGTGATCATTAGAGGCTGACAGTCTTTTTGCTGATCACATTTTGGTGATGGATATGATGTGATTTATAGATGCTAACATGCTACATGCAGCAAATTTAAGCTCATCCCTAAAACAGTGTTAAATACAGTCAGTGAGAACCAGAGATGTAGACACAACAGTAGATGCTGAACTAGTCTCCCGCCCCCCACCCCTGGTGCAACGCCCCAATATCATGACACTGGTGTATTTCCTGCAGTTAGGTCCACTTTTTGGCATCTGTCTATTTATCTGTCTAACCAGCCACCCGACCTGTCAGGTGGACCCAAATGCAAAAGACAGCAGGCAGATGTGATCAAACGCAGAATATTTATTGAAAAAGTCAACAGAAGTTGAGACACAGGAACAAAGCAGACTAAGCAGAACAGATCAAACTGTACTTCAATACAAACTGATAAGATAACTAATCAGACAACAAGGAACAGGTGGCAAGACACAACGGCAGGTTGGGAAAAAGACACTGGAAGCAGGGCAGGGCAAACGAACATGATCAAGGGCAGGTGTGAAGGTGACTGTAGTGCAAAGTATTTTATATTTCCAGGGATTGTTGCTAAAACCAAGCAGCTTATAAACATAAGAATGCAAACCGAGAAGACGTTTACAAAGAAAAGAAATGCAAGCAAAGAGGCTTGGGAGTAATTTTAGTATTATAATATTGTTTTTTTTCATGGGCTTAAGTCTGCCACCTCACTGCCCACATTGGGGGGGTGTTGAAGTCTACCTATATGTTATAAGTCTACCTATGTTTTAAAGTGGTGTCATTTTTTATATGTATACATAATTGGTTTGGACAGGAACTTCTATAAGTTGTTTAATTGATTCACAATGGAAAATTGATACATTTAAAAAAAAAAAAAAGTTTGACAGAGACAAGGATGTTCACAACCTCCAGTTGTTATATCCCAATTAGTGGAATGAGCTAACTATACTTATGACTACCGACTTATAAAGGAAAAGGTAAACACATTTATTGTTTCAGTGGAAAAACATTCATTACTGTTTGTACAAAAAGAAGAAAGGCATTGTTGATGATAAAAACATTAAAAAAAAAAAAAAAGAATGACTTGGTTGTCTGGAAGATCTCCTCCTCTCATCTTGCAACAGCTGGTGGATGATGGTAGCCGTTGCTGTTCCCGACATTGACTGTAGATAAAGAATTATTATGTAGTATATAAATATTTTTATACAGTCAATGATCCCGACAGATGCTGATCAGAAACCATGGTGATGAAAAGTTATGACAGTTGCTGTTTCCGCTGGAGAGAGTGAAGTTCGTCCCGTATTTATACCCTACACATTAAAGAGGGGAACTTCATTCAGCTGTGAGTGTGACTACAAACAGAGTGCACTTGGTGATGAACCACAACCATAACTGTGTCTGCAGTTTCACCTCTGACAAAGTACATCTACCATCACAGTAAAATCATAGAATACACAGTTCAACACCCATACTGTACATAGAGGGGCACAGGGTCAGCAGTGGCACCACACCTAAAGAAGTCATAAAAGCTATGAACTAACTAGTCTAAATTTCTCATTTACTGTCACAGAAAGTTTACTAAGCCACATTGAGCTTTGTTTTGGCCACTTGTATTTCAGTCAGTATAAAATTACAGTTCAGCTTGCTCTACAACATCACAAGTCTTGTGCCCTGCATGTGGGAATATGTCTTTTATTTTCTTCAGAGTTGTTTTTCTTGGAAGGGTCTCCATTCCAAGAAAAACAACTCTGTCTCTTTAGAATCAGTTTGTTTTCACTATTGTTCTGCAGCTTTATCTCAAAATCACACTTAACTCTCTGCACTTCATAGAGAAATAAGATTAAAAAAATAAACATGTTTCTCTCTTCTTGCACCTGACTTCTTATGCTGGTTCACTTACCTGCAGGTGTGTCTCCTGTGGAGGAAAAAATGACATTAGAAATGATTACAATATTATTGTATTAATACTTTGATAATCATTAATCCAGTGTAGAAGTATACTCAACAGATCAATTTTGCCTTTAAAAGAACATGATACACTCTTGACATTATCAATGAGCTTTTATATGCTGTAACCACTTTGTTCTGTTTTAAGTAAGATGTCTTTGTCGAGATGTCTCGCACCTTGTTTGTGTAGATGAAATAAGTGTCTGTTAGGAGCGTAGACTGTAAAATTTATGGACGTAGTCACTATGATGTCACCCACTGGTTTGTGGACTGCCATTTTGAAGCCTCGAGTTTAGCGATTTGACCGTCACCATCTTGGGTTTGACCATCACCACCATATTTGGAAGAAAGGGTGGAGTTGACCCTAGAGCTAGCTGCTAACTTGGTTAGCACAGAGCATTTACAGTCTATGGTTAACTGTGATAATGCTAATGCCAATTTTCACTTTTGAAAAAAAGGCCTAAAACCATTACAACAAAATGTACTTACTGGAAAAACTGAACATCCGACTCCTTAGAGGGTCTTTTATCACAACCAAACACTGAACAAGACTTTTTTAGGCGACCAAAATGTTACAATTAACCTTCATGAACTGAAAACACTGTGAAATAGCAGCAGGCTATGCCTATACTCTGTGAATCTGGGGTTATGCATTGGTTACGTTACATAATAAACATTTTCGCCATGGTAGCGACTTCTCAATCAAAAGTTAACCACATCTTAAAGCATACACTGCTTTATCTCTATTTTACTTTAAATGTGGCCATCATTTACAAAATGAACATCATGATGTATTGAAGAAGACTTGAAACTAGCGATTGAACCATAAACTCATTGGCAAAGTGTTTACTGGGGTAATAAATTAAGTGAGAAGCAGGGTCATTTTCTCATAGACTTCCATATGATCAGACATCTGGCCATTAGAGAGAATGCAGGTTTAAGGCACTTCCGAATTGGTTTCACTTTTAAAACCAGGCACTACCATGGATGTATTATAAGAGCTGGATACCGAACCGAAAATGGTGCCCGTTCAGCTCAATAAGAATTGCTCGGCTGGCACCAAAAAAAGTTTCTAGCTTCCGGTTTTGCTTCCACATTATACAGCAAAAGAATACTTTGTCCCTGGTATTTAGTTGCCTTTCTCACTTAATTAGACAAGTTGATATTTCAGCTACAATGACATTACTATCTGTTTTCATAACTAGAGGTTCCCTGCACGTTCATACTTACGTGGAAGGCACACAAAGATCGGACCACTTGAGTACATGTCTTTCCTCCACTAATGTGGAGGAATGTAATCTGTTAACTGACAGAAACCTTGTCCAAACAACAGTGAGTACTGAAAAACAACTGGAACCTGACTATACCGGTTTCATATAGATATTTCTCCCTCTCAGGCAGTTACTGTATCACAGAGATAGCCCTGTGCAAAAATTGAATTTATCCAGATCAGCAGTTACTCTTGTAAAAAAACACTTCTGGTACTGTTATTTGCAGTGGATCCACAGTACTGCCACATTTTGATATATACAATATTTTGCATATAGATAAATATTGGTAAAATATTGGTTTCATTTTATACAGTTCATAATTTATGAGTTTGATTCTAGGGTCCATATGTGACGGACTTCACCATATTTTGCGGTCTGCTGCGGTCACACTATGATCAAACCTTTTTCATAGATAGTATTTTTTTGCTCAACCTCTTTGGCAAAATCTAGTCATTCAACTCAAGGATTCACAAACAGAAATATCTCTTTGTTTGAGGGTTGGGACTGAAATTAGAAACATATGGGTTCAGTGACAAGTCTCAGTTTCCTCTGCGGAAGTTTGAACAAAGCCTAATTGGCACACGACTAGAAAAGACATTTTTTACAGAATGAGGCAAAAGTATTTTTTGGATTCTCTGTGGGGGTGGTGTAAAAGAAAACTGAATCACATGTTATCATTTGATGTATTTCTTCAATATATCATACATGTTTCAGACAGTGTTTAAATTCAGTTTAGTGTTAGTTAGTGTTTCACACATGTTCTAAATTCCTCTGTGCTATATCTATTCTAAACTTAGTTCTTTGCTGTGTAAGATGAGGCAGTTGTGTGTTTAACAGTTAAGTCTATTCTGTTATACCCTTACCTGAGCCAGTGATAAGATAAACTATATATATATATGCTCAACAGCCCAATTGTTTTGGACAGGAATTTCTATAAGTTGTTTAGATTGTTATCCTTCATATCTCCAGACAAGGATGTTCACAACCTCTGGTTGTTATATCCCAATTAGTGGAATGAACTAACTATACTTATGACTACAGACTTATAAAGGAAAAGGTAAACACATTCATTAATGTTTGTACACAAATGTAATTACCACAGATACATTCTATTAATGCACAACAGGCTTTCAATAATACTTGCAGTGTTACTGTGTATTGTATTGCCATTTGCTTGTGAAATTTGGCAAATGACAATATAACGCAGGATATTTCATGCACTTGTACAAAAGGATCACTATGCAAGGAATGTACTGATGTGGTCTATACCTAAGAAATGCATTTTGTGTTTTTGATAATAAAAAGACTAAATAAAAATGTCTTCACCTTCTGGAAGATGTCCTCTCATCTTGCAACAGCTGGTGGATGATGGCAGCAGTTGCCACCTCAACCATTGACAGTAGATAAAGATTAATTTTAAGTACATAAATATTTATCTACAGTCAACGATCCCGACATATGCTGATCGGAAACTATGGTGAAAAAAAGTTATGGCAGTTGCTGTTTCTCTTGAAATGGAGACTGTACCCGATACACAGTGGTGGAAGAAGTACTCATCCTCTCAGGTCTGGAGGATGGGATGCACCCACAGACGACGGGCAGAGCAGTGCTGTTACCGCCTCGAGTACATCAGGGCAATAGCTAGAGTGATGTTTCTCTCCATGCTGCAAATAATCTCTTATCAAGGAAAAAAATTATCATTTTAGCAGGATGACATCTCTTTGGCATCCCATCTCACTTCAGAGAACAGAGCTTATCTGATAGAAATTCACATTGGCCAAACAGGATGTTTCATTTTTGTGGTTTGCATTTCTGTGGGAAAATTAAAGTGTGTGGATTGATGAATATTAAATGGCATGTGAACCCAGAATGGCTAATTTGCACCAAGTTCAATACCAAATGTAAATTAGAGAGCTAATGCTCCATTTGATGAATGACAGCAAACAACAAATTGTAATCTGCCTTGTCAATTAAGTCAGAAAAGTATTATATAAGTACAGTCAATTTAAGATTTAGTGCTTTACAGACTTGTAGTAATGGCTACAGGGCATGAATTATGAATGATAGACATTAAAGCAGAGAGAGCTTTAATAGACACAAACATGTTGTCAAATTACTGACAGTGAGAGCAGTATTGCGCAATGCCACACACACCACCGATGGTTCAGACCAATCAGCGCCCTATGAGGATTCTTAGGAATCCAACTGCCTCACAAGATAAGATGGTGATAGACGGTGATAGAGAGTAATTCAGTAATCCAGACGATGACCTCTCAGACGGTTCTCTGTAACAAACCATCTGGTGCGTCAGGTTAAGCCCGAACAATGAACGGCCTGAATAACATCACCATCTACTGCATGAAAGGGCCACGAGGGGATGGTGGGGCCGTGTTGGTGAGATGATGAAATGTGATGAAGGGTGGCTGGTTTGAATAAGACATCCATGAGTTTTAAGCTCCAAAGAAGAAAGAAGAAACCAACACACTGCACATGGGTTTATGATAATATGAAATAGAGATGTACTGCAGTTACATTTTATCCTCTATGTCAACAGTAGAATTACATAATGCCTTGCAAATCCAAAAAAGACTAAATGTACTTCATTCTCAAGGTTTGATGTTCGTACTTGATCAACGGAAATCTTTGTTTCAACCAAAACTTGAGTGAGAACTGACTTTGTTTGTTTGTTGTTGATAATTTTAATATTTGTTCATTTTTAGTGTGTTTGTGTGTCTGTAAAATGGACGCTTTGTGTGACTGAATTCTTTTTGTAATGTTGTATACACTCACTGTGCACTTTATTAGGAGCATGTGCAATCTAATGCAATCCAATACAACAGCAAGCTTAATACCTCAATAATAAACATAAAGTAGAATTATCACCTTTCTGACAATGACCAAAGCTTCATAAAAGTAGAATTTACAGCAGAGCTGTTGTATTGGATTGCATTTGATAGCACAGGTGTTCTTAATAAAGTCTTCAGTGAGTGTATACAGTATGTCTGTTGTTTTTCAGTCTCTTTTGTAAAGGAGATCTCAATCTTAATGAGACTTCTCAAATATATAAACATAACTACATCATTTCCCAGCAATGTGCACTTGCATATTTGATTTGCCAATGCAGTGTATTGTCGGATGAAGTAAGTAGTGCTGGTCAACTCTGAATTCTTTTCTTTTCTTATTTTATTTTATTATATTCCATAGCGATCTGTGTCAGAGCCCTATTGTGCTAATCCAGAGGTTGCAAATAAATGAACGATGAAGCTCCATTTCCTGATGCAGTGTTACTTCTATTAAAGGGAAGTGTTCCTCACTTGGTGTCAAAACTCCCCTATAACACAAAACCGCAATTATATGACAACTTTACATCTTGTGAGCAAGCTACACCAATGATGCTCTAAACATTCAGAGTGAGAGTTCATTGTAGAGTTGTGGGGTGTGTAACTCATCCTGGTACTATGATTAGTGCAATATTCGTTGGATTTGTGGTAAACATAAGCATGCATTAAGGGCCTTGGAGTGGTTTTGTATAGCCAGCTAATGACAGTCATGTGCTTTTGTCTGTGTTAAATTCAGGCCTCAGTTTGTTAAAGCCACAACCTCTTTTACAATATCTCAACATGCCGTCACTCCTATGTCGTCTATTTACGTGTTTTCTCTGGCAAAAGATGTATACAGCTATGTAATTGCCTTATTAATCAGTTAAAAGTCACTTAGAGGGCGATAACCGAGACTGAGCAATACACAATACACCTGGTTATTATCTATGGATTAACACAGTCACGAGCAAATCTTAAATACCAAGAAACCAGAAATACACCTACTAATTATCACCTGCTTGAGTACCTTTCCACTGTCTAAGAACAATATTTTTTATGCACATTCTTTGCTAATGTCTCTGGGGTTTCTGGGGAATCTGTGATAGGAGAGACAAATATGACAAAAAGAATGAAACCGCATTTGTAGAGTGTGAGAATATCCTGCAAACAACACTGTGCACTCTGTGAGTTATCTCAAAAAGGATAAGTGGCCAGGTGAAATAATTACAGGCAAGGGCTAGCTGTCTGTCTCCTCCTATATGAAAATGAGGAGGGAGTTAGAGGTCCAACTCATGCATATAAATACAGGCTCCAAGACAGCTAGAGGAACTGTATCTTTGCAGACCTCAGGAAAACACTCAGGTAAGTGCTATCAGATTACTGTAGTAACAGGAAGGTATTTGTGTTTACTGCTGGTAGATAGGCCCTCCACATGATGAAATGACTCCTTTCTCACCACTAGACTCTGCCTTGGCACCTGACTGATACTTTGTGAATTTTTGACTTTTTTGCTACTAGATAAAAATCTGTTGGATTGTGTTTTTGTTGATTCTTCTCAACTGTATTCTTACTTCATTTCAGCCTTCATCACCACAAACACAATGGCAGGTTAGTGCACTGTTTATCACACTATAAGAACATAAAGGTATCATCATTATGGTGATTTGTATTATCATATGGCATGATTCATCCTGTCTATATCCACTATCTTTGAATATGCCAGCCTCAGTAATTGCACAGCATATTTCCTCTAAGCACTACAAGCTCATCCATTGATAATGTCTTTTTCTCTACAGATGCAAGCTTTAAGCAGGAGTTCCTGGAAACCCACAACACCTACAGGGCAAGGCACGGTGCGCAGCCGTTGACCTATAATAGTGAGCTGAACGCTGCAGCTCAGAAGTGGGCTGATCACCTGCTTCAAACCAACTCCAGTGAACACAGCAAGAGCGGAGAGAACATCTTTAATATGTCGAGCTCTGAACCCCTTAAACTGACAGGTGGATGATACACACAACCTGACTCTTTTGCATCCTTTCATCAATTCATTCTTTTATTAAACCTCTGCCTAATCACATTCATTCCAAGTTGATTGCTGGTTGATTCATTTGTTCACCTGCTAGCCTTTCAAAAACACAGCGCTTTTTAAAGTGAGACTGTTGCAAGAATAATATAAATATTCTCCTGTTAAAAATGAAAAGTTGAATTACTAAGCAATAAAACACACACCTTCGAATGTCAGCAAACTGGGGGGGTTTGCAACTACAGCCTAACTTGTTCTGCTATAACCAGTAGCTTATGGTGGCAGCTCTGTTTAAGCTGTAGAACTCAAACTCCCAAGCACCACTTCAAATGTGCATTTTGTGTTCATAATTTGCTATTATGCTTTTTTTCTCTCTTTCATGTTTCAGGAAAAGAAGCTGTTGAGTCATGGTACAATGAGATCAAGGATTACAACTGGGGCAGGCCTGGATTCAGTGGCAGTACTGGTAAAAACCCACCTGATGAGTTTCATATTCATGCCATAAATAGAGATTAAAATATGTAAATGAGTAAAAATGTATCACTTCATATTTATCACTTTAAGAATAAGACATGAGAAAAAGAAAGTTAAGGTACAAATGTGTTGCTCTGCAGTAATTTGTTGGGGATAGATTGATCAAAATCAAAGGTTTATGGTATTAACCTTAATTTTATGAATTACAAAAGTAGCTATACAACATTATGATGGCATGTTTTCCAACAGATGTAAAACATAGGTACAACTCCAAAATGCCTTTGCATTTAAAGCAGAATTAGTAGAAAATGAGTCTTCTTTTGCAATTTAGAATCACAGCAGCACACTCTGACAATACTGCACTGCTGTGTTTCTTCCTGCAGGTCATTTTACTCAGGTGGTGTGGAAAGAAAGCATTGAACTGGGTGTGGGCCTGGCCACTGATGGCAACAATGTCTTTGTGGTTGGGCAGTACCGGCCACCTGGTAACATGCTGGAATGCTTTGAGAAAAACGTTCTCCCACAAGGTAACATATTACCACAGTTTTACATATTTTACTGTCTGTACAGCAGAATAAATGCATGTTTCCAAAGGGAAACTATAAATGTATAAAATAAATGTATAGTTTAAAGAATACTTTTGTCAAATTAAGTACAATTTTAAATGCAGAGATGCAAAGATGTCTTTTTTATATTATTGTTATGGTTCACTTGAAGTTTTTGTACTGTTCACTGATACTAACCAGTATGAAATAACCAGCTTTGTATACATCTAAATTCATCCTCTGGGTTGCATACAGTGACTTTTCTCTCATGCAGTCGCTTTTCAGTCAGCTGACATATTGTTTTATTTTATTAATTGTATTTTATTTTTATCTGGTGCAGGTTTAAGAATATTCACATTTTTCCCGTGCTTCTCATGCTTTTAGCTGTAACATCTCACCTGTATTCACTGAAATTTTTCCAGCATAAAGGTTGTGCAATGTACAGCTGGAAGAGAGGCTGGTGGAGCAGACAACACCTCCAATGAGACAGCTGGAGTGAGCCCAAGAAAAATCTGCACGCTGCTGTAGAAGACCTGGACCATTCCTGCAACCATCAGACCCACATTACTAAATATTCCATGCTGTAAATAAGTTTGTTTTTTAAAGAACATCAAATAAAATACATTCTGTTTCTTAATTGTCCTGTTTCCGAATGATTTTAACTGAACTAAGGTGCAACATAAAGCTTGTACATCAATGTGTCTTGGTGTTTCTAAATATTTGAGAAAATCTCAAATTATGCACTACATTTTGTTTATATTTATGCACTAAAGTCCATAAATTCTGTTGAAAAATATAGTAGTTAAAGTTTATGAGCAATCAGTGTTGAGTTACGTTAACATTCACATTTTAATAGATCTACAGACAGATTAAAGGAAAGACCTGAAAACCCAAACTTTACTCATGCATGTATGTCCATTTTATTCTTGTACTCCACTACAATTCAGATGAAGTATTTTACTTTTTACTCCACTACATTCATCTGATAACTTAAATTGCTAGTTACTTTTCAGTTTCAGATGAATAATACAAATGTGATCAACAAATAAATTGAGTTATTCTTGTAGGTTAAGATAAAATTGATCCCCAGGAGGAAATTCACGGTAATTGAAATTAGCCCCACCTTTATAAGGTGCAATATTAAAGTGATGTATATATTCATGCATGAATAATTATAATCCAATAAAATAATAATCATTATTCTGAAATGGGCCATTCTGTATAATGAGTAGTTTTATTTGTGGTACTTTAAGTATATCTTGATGTTAATACTTTTGTACTTTTACTCAAGTCAAAGTTTAAGTGCACGACTTGTAATATTGCTGTTTTACTGAGATCTGATGTCTTCCAACACAGTCACCAGGGCCAGTATACAACAGTGCATGTATACAGTCACTCAAAGTCAAAAATTAGGTCCTAAACCTGTCAAAATTCTAATATCTTTGTTCTTTTTCTTAAAATTAACAGCAGTCAGTTTACAGTAACCAGCAGGGGCAGCAAATACACACTTTCCATATTTTCCATATTTTTTCAATGTATGATGATCAATCAAATGTTTACATGTTAGTGTGATTCCTCTTGATGTTCACAGTAAACGCATTTAAATGCACCCTAAAAAGTGCAATAATTACTATATAAATTGCTGAGCTGTGAAATACAAGAATTCAGCTGAGTTTGAAATACAAAGAATAATAAAACATAAAAATTACAGATTAAACAGGTAAATATATAAACTTCTCAGTATAAACTTTTCATGGTTTTCAGGTCAACCCTTGAGTTCTTAAACATGCATCTGATTGACATCTGTCTTTAAATGATTACTATATCCTCCTTTAATCTTGTATGAATAATATCTCGTACAGCATACACTGATAATGTCAGCATAACTGTTAGGGAAATATCTTTCACAAGCTTCTTGCATGTTTCAGTATATTGAAGCATATGTTGGATATAATGAATAATGGGTACTGTTAATATACGCATACGCATGAAGCTGTGATGCAGCTCTGATAACCTTTGGAGGCTTGCTTTTGTCTGATTCAGAGGGAGGTATTGTGGGTAGACATAATTGTAATCCTTATTTAGCAACACTTAATCAGCACTTAAAATCAACTTTGATCAGAATTAGTTTGGGTTTGGCACTGTGATATGTTTTGACTCATAAATCAAAGATTAAGACTTATAACACCATTTCTTTGAAGTTTTATTCATACCAGCCAAAGGTCTGTATTTATTTTTTTTTTTTTTTTTTTTTTTTTTTTACCTAAATTTACATTCTGACTCAAATTTCTTTTGATTTAAAGCATTCTTCTTCAGACTACAAAATATTATTCATGAAGAACAATACATCATCTGCAACCAAATGTAGAATTTAGAATACAGCTGTTTAATCTTAATATTTGCAGCTGCTGCTTTCTTGTGAGCTGTTATCCTATCTCACACATTTGCTGGGTTGTTACATCAATTTTTCATTCCTCGGAGGCTGCAAACAACAAGAATGAAGCTGGCACTGCTTTTCCTTATAATTACATTCCATTCACCTTCATCATCTGCACTTGACAACATGGTACAAAATACTCCTCATTATAAGTTTGTTCTGATACTTACTCTATACCAGCAGCAGAATTCCCTGTGAAAATGGATAATTTCATACTTCAAGTACTGTAAACCATGTAATGTGCTGCAGCATCTACATTACCATATTTCAGTGATATACTGTGTGTGTCCACATTAGCTGTCCATGTGAAAATAATTCCAAAAAGTACAGCCAGGTGGCAGCATAACACAACAGAATGTGCCTCCTCTACACGGTGCATTTTAAAACACAGAGCCTACACAAATACTGGCTATCTATGTGTTTGCACAGATTCACTACACAATTAGTTTTTATTCAGTGCTAATTTACCTTTGATGTCTATAATCTTGCAAGATTTGAAACTGCTTAATTAAAAAGTGGAAATAACATGAATTGCATAACTTATATGGAGTAAAGTATGGTGCATAGTAAGGGACTACATTTCCCATCAAGCTTTTTTTTTTTTTTTTTTTTTAAAGTCACATGAAGATGATCCAAGCAGGTGTACAGTGTGGAGTGACCCAGAAGCTACTTCATTTGCATAAATTTAGTATTCAAAACCATGAAATACAATGTAATACACAAAGTAAAGGAAACCAGACGATACACTTTTTCAGAATATGTTTGATTTCACATTATAGGAACAAATGATGTGTTTTATGTTATTAAAGCTAAAACTCATATTTAGAATGTGTTTGTAAGCTCTGACATATTACTTACATGCTCACATTGCATACATGTAATGAAACTGTAGCCCATCATCACTGGAGATGCTGTGCTGGTAATCACACAGGGCAGTGTAGTGAATCAGCAATATGCAAAGCTCCCATGTATCAAAATTATACAGATAAGAATGAATGTATTCTATGTCTGCCTGTTTTACCTAATGTTCACTGTCAGGGTATGAGGAACAGGGGGGCATGCTGGGAAAACCTACCCATCACCAAAAGGTCACAGGTTTGATTACAGCAACAGACACATGTTCTGGTAGGATTTAACTGAGGATCATCTCTAGGTATGATTATGCATTGAGTTATTCAACCTTGTCATTGGATGATCATGTCTGGCTATGATCATCAGAACATCATATTTGCATGGCCCTTTATTTACTCTGTGTTTGGCTGGTGTACATAGAGCGCCCTCTAGTGGATAGCTTCTCAGAAAAAATGGCTTTCATTTAGCAGTTAGCTCCACCTCACTGACATCATTGTCATAAATCCAGACATGGAGGAAACCTGATTGCTTCGTACTTCCTGTATGGTTGATTCTTCCACACTGCAGTTATTTGTAGCTGAATAAAGCCAGAGTTTTTACAATGTGCACAGTATATAGATAGTTGTTAGTTACTGGATTTTGGATGCATGATCATTTCATCTGCACACACAGTGAAGATTTTATTTCAGTGACATTGGTAAGATATAATAAGCTGTATACATGTGTAAATGTAGTAAATATACTGTAAGTACTGCAATACTTTACTACAATGAGTCAATATTTGAGAAATGAAGCAACATCTACTGTTGCATTGTGTTTAAATTTGTTTTTTTAATTAAATTTAAGTCATTTTAAATATATAGCACATTTCATTAGGCCTTAAACTGAATGTGCTGTGCATTAAAATGAACACAGCAACAAGTAACATGTACAGAAGAATATAAGTAATAAAATACCAGTAAATGCAACAATAACAAAAGAAAAGAAGGGAGATACAATAGAAAAATATGTGAAAAACCAACCAAAACCCCCCAAGATACTGACAAACCTCACAGAATATTTTTTTCAGTTTTTCATAACCAGCTTCAGATATGAATGCTCTCATTTTTGATTGAAAGTTGCCATAGTTCTGTTTCTGATTTGACTTTCAGAGTCACATCCACATCAGTGATTCCAGGCTTCCTGACTTGATCGCTGTATTTCAGAGACAGACTCAAAGTGTGAATACATTCTGCCTCTGATTTTCTTCTGTTTCTAATTGAGACCACATTTCCCATAAACCCTGTTGCTTCCTGATCCCTCCCCTTTGCTGGCATTTGAAAGTGTTTGAGGGAAGTGGTTTCTCAGTCAGCCTCCAGCTGCCAGGATCTCTGCAATGCAGCTCTGTGATCATTAGAGGCTGACTGTCTTTTTGCTGATCACATTTTGGTGATGGATATGATGTGATTTATAGATGCTAACATGCTACATGCAGCAAATTTAAGCTCATCCCTAAAACAGTGTTAAATACAGTCAGTGAGAACCAGAGATGTAGACACAACAGTAGATGCTGAACTAGTCCGCCCCCCAACCCTGGTGCAATGCCCCAACATCATGACACTGGTGTATTTCCTGCAGTTAGGTCCACTTTTTGGCATCTATCTATTTATCTATCTAACCAGCCACTCGACCCACTGTCACAAGGAGAGCGGAGCAGGTGGACCCAAATGCAAAAGACAGCAGGCAGATGTGATCAAACGCAGAATATTTATTGAAAAAGTCAACAGAAGTTGAGACAAAGGAACAAAGCAGACTAAGCAGAACAGATCAAACTGTACTTAAATACAAACTGATAAGATAACTAATCAGACAACAAGGAACAGGTGGCAAGACACAACGGCAGGTTGGGAAGAAGACACAGGAAGCAGGGCAGGGCAAACGAACATGATCAAGGGCAGGTGTGAAGGTGACTGTAGTGCAAAGTATTTTATATTTCCAAGGATTGTTGCTAAAACCAAGCAGCTTATAAACATAAGAATGCAAACCGACGTTTGCAAAGAAAAGAAATGCAAGCAAAGAGGCTTGGGAGTAATTTTAGTATTATAATATTGTTTTTTTTCATGGGCTTAAGCCACCTCACTGCCCACATTGGGGGGGTGTTGAAGTCTACCTATATGTTATAAGTCTACCTATGTTTTAAAGTGGTGTCATTTTTTATATGTATACATAATTGGTTTGGACAGGAACTTCTATAAGTTGTTTAATTGATTCACAATGGAAAATTGATACATTTAAAAAAAAAAAAAGTTTGACAGAGACAAGGATGTTCACAACCTCCAGTTGTAATATCCCAATTAGTGGAATGAGCTAACTATACTTATGACTACAGACTTACAAAGGAAAAGGTAAACACATTTATTGTTTCAGTGGAAAAACATTCATTACTGTTAGTACAAAAAGAAGAAAGGCATTGTTGATGATAAAAACATTAAAAAAAAAAAAAAGAATGACTTGGTTGTCTGGAAGATCTCCTCCTCTCATCTTGCAACAGCTGGTGGATGATGGCAGCCGTTGCTGCTCCCGACATTGACTGTAGATAAAGATTTATTATGTAGTATATAAATATTTTTATACAGTCAATGATCCCGACAGATGCTGATCAGAAACCATGGTGATGAAAAGTTATGATAGTTGCTGTTTCCGCTGGAGAGAGTGAAGTTCGTCCCGTATTTATACCCTACACATTAAAGAAGGGAACTTCATTCAGCTGTGAGTGTGACTACAAACAGAGTGCACTTGGTGATGAACCACAACCATAACTGTGTCTGCAGTTTCACCTCTGACAAAGTACATCTACCATCACAGTAAAATCATAGAATACACAGTTCAACACCCATACTGTACATAGAGGGGCACAGGGTCAGCAGTGGCACCACACCTAAAGAAGTCATAAAAGCTATGAACTAACTAGTCTAAATTTCTCATTTACTGTCACAGAAAGTTTACTAAGCCACATTGAGATTTGTTTTGGCCACTTGTATTTCAGTCAGTATAAAATTACAGTTCAGCTTGCTCTACAACATCACAAGTCTTGTGCCCTGCATGTGGGAATATGTCTTTTATTTTCTTCAGAGTTGTTTTTCTTGGAAGGGTCTCCATTCCAAGAAAAACAACTCTGTCTCTTTAGAATCAGTTTGTTTTCACTATTGTTCTGCAGCTTTATCTCAAAATCACACTTAACTCTCTGCACTTCATAGAGAAATAAGATTAAAAAAATAAACATGTTTCTCTCTTCTTGCACCTGACTTCTTATGCTGGTTCACTTACCTGCAGGTGTGTCTCCTGTGGAGGAAAAAATGACATTAGAAATGATTACTATATTATTGTATTAATACTTTGATAATCATTAATCCAGTGTAGAAGTATACTCAACAGATCATTTTTGCCTTTAAAAGAACATGATACACTCTTGACCTTATCTATGAGCTTTTATATGCTGTAACCACATTGTTCTGTTTTAAGTAAGATGTCTTTGTCGAGATGTCTCGCACCTTGTTTGTGTAGATGAAATAAGTGTCTGTTAGGAGCATAGACTGTAAAAATTATGGACGTAGTCACTATGACGTCACCCACTGGTTTGTGGACTGCCATTTTGAAGCCTCGAGTTTAGCGATTTGACCGTCGCCATCTTGGGTTTGACCATCACCATCTTTGATTTTTGGAGCCAGAAGTGACCATATTTGGACGAGAGGGTGGAGTTGACCCTAGAGCTAGCTGCTAACTTGGTTAGCACAGAGCATTTACAGTCTATGGTTAACTGTGATAATGCTAATGCCAATTTTCACTTTTGAAAAACAGGCCTAAAACCATTACAACAAAATGTACTTACTGGAAAAACTGAACATCCGACTCCTTAGAGGGTCTTTTATCACAACCAAACACTGAACAAGACTTTTTTAGGCAACCAAAATGTTACAATTAACCTTCATGAACTGAAAACACTGTGAAACAGCAGCAGCTATGCCTATCCTCTGTGAATCTGGGGTTATGCATTGGTTACGTTATGTAATCAACATTTTCACCATGGTAGCGACTTCTCAATCAAAAGTTAACCACATCCAAAAGCATACACTGCTTTATCTCTATTTTACTTTAAATGTGGCCATAATTTACAAAATGAACATCATGATGTATTGAAGAAGACTTGAAACTAGCGATTGAACCATAAACTCATTGGCAAAGTGTTTACTGGGGTAATAAATTAAGTGAGAAGCAGGGTCATTTTCTCATAGACTTCCATACGATCAGACATCTGGCCATTAGAGAGAATGCAGGTTTAAGGCACTTCCGAATTGGCTTCACTTTTAAAACCAGGCACTACCATGGATGTATTATAAGAGCTGGATACCGAACCGAAAATGGTGCCCATTCAGCTCAATAAGAATTCCTCAGCTGGCGCCAAAAAAAGTTTCTAGCTTCCGGTTTTGCTTCCGCATTGTACAGCAAAAGAATACTGTGTCCCTGGTATATAGTTGCCTTTCTCACCTAACTAGACAAGTTGATATTTCAGCTGCAATGACATTACTATCTGTTTTCATATCTAGAGGTTCCCTGCACGTTTATACTTACGTGGAAGGCACACAAACATCGGACCACTTGAGTACGTGTCTGTCCTCCACTAATGTGGAGGAATGTAATCTGTTAACTGACAGAAACCTTGTCCAAACAACAGTGAGTACTGAAAAACAACTGGAACCTGACTATACCAGTTTCATATAGATATTTCTCCCTCTCAAGCAGTTACTGTATCACAGAGATAGCCCTGTGTAAAAATTGAATTTATCCAGATCAGCATTTACTCTTGTAAAAAAACACTTCTGGTACTTTTATTTGCAGTGGATCCATCTGCAAATGTGATACAGTCTGAAGTTTTAATGTTCAATTCTACATTGAATATGAAATTTTCTGGTACAAATACTGCCACATTTTGATACATACAGTATTTTGCATATAGATAAATATTGGTAAAAAGAAATGTCAGCTATGGTCAAAAATATTGGTTTCATTTTATACTGTTCATAATTTATGAGTTTGATTCTAGGGTCCATATGTGACGGACTTCACCATATTTTGTGGTCTGCTGCGGTCACACTATGATCAAACCTTTTTCATAGATAGTATTTTTTTGCTCAACCTCTTTGGTTGTCATCCAACTCAAGGATTCACAAACAGAAATATCTCTTTGTTTGAGGGCTGGGACTGAAATTAGAAACATATGGGTTCAGTGACAAGTCTCAGTTTCCTCTGCAGAAGTTTGAACAAAGGCTAATTGGCACATGACTACAAAAAGACATTTTTTACAGAATGAGGCAAAAGTATTTTTTGGATTCTCTGTGGGGGTGGTGACGACTGGTTGGACATATTTGTTCTCACATGGTGACAGCGGGTGGTCCGCTGGATGGAAACAGATTTTAAGTCTGTATCAGTTGTAAACATAGTGATTATGAAGTTTGATTATGTACAGAAGAATATAGAACCTTTGCTGAAAATCTTTTGAAATGTTCAATAAAAAAATGGGCTTGTTTTTACTGTGGTTCTATGATCACCCTTTTAAACTTCATTTTGTGTTTTCCTGTTAGTCACATAACCTGATGTCAATAAAAATGCATCCATCATTCCATGATGTATATCAGCCCTTGACCTCCCACAACAACAGTGTCCCTGCTGCACAGTAGAGATTTCGATAGTAGTCTCCATTCACTCTCACACAAACAATCAAGAACAGAAAGACAAGACAAACAGAATTAACACCAACGTCTTAGAAGCAAAGTTAGAAGGTGCTAACACACAGATCTTACAGACCAGATGTTTGTCTGCTATTCAGGTTCATCTTTAAATGTTAATTCCAAACTTATTACAATTCATCACTGTGATTGTGAAGCAACAACAAATATATCACCTGCAAGATTTAGAGACACCTGATCCTGTTACTGAATAGGTCACATTAATCTTTTTGAATTCTGTTTTAATCCCAGCACGGTCACATGATCCAGCACCAGATGGGCTGGGGGTTAGTCAGGTTATAGCTTGATTGAAACACATTTTATGTTAGAATATGCTTTATATAAACATAATATTTACAGAAATATTTAAGATGCTAGAACTAGATTTTGAAAAAGGTCCATTCTGCAAGACAGGGCCTCAAAAATAGGTGGAAACCTGGGTGACATGATAAAGACTGGCCCATTTCAGTTTATATTGTTCTTTATCACATGTTACCAAAAATTTGCAATTAATAAAATGACTACAAAGTTTTTGCTGCCTAGTTGGTAATCATTGGTATTCATTATCATCAAGTTCCCTCCATATTAATTTCATTTCATTCTCACTTAGTGTTTGGTCATGAAGGTACTTGCACAAGGTTCAAGTCACACTAAACTTTTTAGGCCCCTTCACTTTCTATCCAGCATTATATTAGAATTAAGAAGTCCACCTTGGATGCAAGTACATTTAAGTACATTGTGCGGATAATGCCTCTCTTTCACTTCAAATTTGAATGCAGGACTTTTACAATATTTTTACCATGCAGTATTAATAGTTTTACTTTACTAACTTACTTATTGAAAGGTTTTGGTAGTTCTTCTACCATTGCCGATACAAACATTCCCATTTAGAGAGAGGGGGCCCCCAAATCACTAAATCCATCCCTGGGCAGAGGGCTGGAGGATGATGATGAATGAGGGGGAAATGGCATGGGTTGGCTGGTGGTGGCAGGTGGTAATGGGTTGGACAGCAGGTAGGCAAGTAGGCAGGGTTGTAAGTCCAACACCTTGTAACCTTGTCTGAAATGTGTACTACCAGTGTGCCTGAAACAACAAACTGGCGACGAATGGGCAAAGAGGCGGAGTAGATGGGCCTTTTCCAAAATAGCCCCTACACCCTCTCCCGACCCACCTCCACTCCATTTACACGTTAATGTGGAGGGTCCACCATATTAAGTGCCAGCCCAAACCAACGTGCAACACCTATTGTGTTCGTCATGGGAGACGCTCAGTACAAATGTTAAATTCCATACGACCACCCATACAAACATTTACTCATAAACTGCTCAAACTTACATAGACATTTAATATTGCCACGCAGGTGTTAAAAAATGAAAGGTTACATTGCATTTAAGATAAAATATACCGTTCTCTGGTCTAGAAAACAGTAGACATACTCATTTAATGGCAAAGTATTGTATATTTACAGGGATTGTTGCTAAACCGTGCAGCTTCAACATAAGAATGCAAAACGAGAAGACATTTACAAAGAAAAGAAATGCAAACCAAGAGGCTTGGGAGTAATTTTAGTATTATAATATTAGTATTTATTTTTTTCCATGGGCTTAGACCTACTGTGGAGTGAATGTAATAAGTCATCTCATCTCACTGCCCACACTGGGGGATGTTGAAGTCTACCTATGTTTTAAAGTAGTGTCATTTATATATATATATATATATATATATATATATATATATATATATATATATATATATATATATATATATATATATATATATATATATATATGCTCAACAGCCCAACTGTTTTGGACAGGAATTTCTATAAGTTGTTTAGATTGTTATCCTTCATATCTCTTAGATACCTAAGAAATGCATTTTGTGTTTTTGATAATAAAAAGACTAAAAAAAAATGTCTTCGCCTTCTGGAAGATGTCCTCTCATCTTTCAACAGCTGGTGGATGATGGCAGAAGTTGCCACCTCAACCATTGACAGTAGATAAAGATTCATTTTAAGTACATAAATATTTATCTACAGTCAACGATCCCCACATATGCTGATCGGAAACTATGGTGAAAAAGAGTTATGGCAGTTGCTGTTTCTCTTGGAATGGAGACTGTACCCGATACACAGTGGTAGAAGAAGTACTCATCCTCCAGAGTCTGGAGGATGGGATGCACCCACGACGGGCAGAGCAGTGCTGTTACCGCCTCAAGTACATCAGGGCAATAGCTAGAGTGATGTTTCTCTCCATGCCACAAATAATCTCTTATCAAGGAAAAAAATTATCATTTTAGCAGGATGACATCTCTTTGGCATCCCATCTCACTTCAGAGAACAGAGCCTATCAGATAGAAAGTCACAAACACACACACACATTGGCCAAACAGGATGTTTCATTTTTGTGGTTTGCATTTCTGTGGGAAAATTAAAGTGTGTGGATTGATGAATATTAAATGGCATGTGAACCCAGAATGGCTAATTTGCACCAAGTTCAATGTCAAATGTAAATTAGAGAGCTAATGCTCCATTTGATGAATGACAGCAAACAACAAATTGTGATCTGCCTTGTCAATTAAGTCAGAAAAGTATTATATAAGTACAGTCAATTTAAGATTTAGAGCTTTACAGACTTGTAGTAATGGCTGCAGGGCATGAATTATGAATGATAGACATTAAAGCAGAGAGAGCTTTAATAGACACCAACATGTTGTCAAATTACTGACAGTGAGAGCAGTATTGCGCAATGCCACACACACCACCGATGGTTCAGACCAATCAGCGTCCTATGAGGATTCTTAGGAATCCAACTGCCTCACAAGATAAGATGGTGATAGACGGTGATAGAGAGTCCAATCACCTGCCAAGTACTTTTTGAAAGTGCCTGCCTTTTTCCAAACAGTTTCCAAGGATGACCTCTCAGACGGTTCTGCACATTGGTTTATAATAATATGAAATAGAGATGTACTGCAGTTACATTTTATCCTCTATGTCAACAGTAGAATTACATAATGCCTTGCAAATCCAAAAAAGACTAAATGTACTTCATTCTCAAGGTTTGATGTTCGTACTTGATCAACGGAAATCTTTGTTTCAACCAAAACTTGAGTGAGAACTGACTTTGTTTGTTTGTTGTTGATAATTTTAATATTTGTTCATTTTTAGTGTGTTTGTGTGTCTGTAAAATGGACGCTTTGTGTGACTGAATTCTTTTTGTAATGTTGTATACACTCACTGTGCAATTTATTAGGAGCATGTGCAATCTAATGCAATCCAATACAACAGCAAGCTTAATACCTCAATAATAAACATAAAGTAGAATTATCACCTTTCTGACAATGACCAAAGCTTCATAAAAGTAGAATTTACAGCAGAGCTGTTGTATTGGATTGCATTAATCAGCACAGGTGTTCTTAATAAAGTCCTCAGTGAGTGTATACAGTATGTCTGTTGTTTTTCAGTCTCTTTTGTAAAGGAGATCTCAATCTTAATGAGACTTCTCAAATATATAAACATAACTAAATCATTTCCCAGCAATGTGCACTTGCATATTTGATTTGCCAATGCAGTGTATTGTCGGATGAAGTAAGTAGTGCTGGTCAACTCTGAATTCTTTTCTTTTCTTATTTTATTTTATTATATTCCATAGCGATCTGTGTCAGAGCCCTATTGTGCTAATCCAGAGGTTGCAAATAAATGAACGATGAAGCTCCATTTCCTGATGCAGTGTTACTTCTATTAAAGGGAAGTGTTCCTCACTTGGTGTCAAAACTCCCCTGTAACACAAAACCACAATTATATAACAACTTTACATTTTGTGAGCAAGCTACACCAATGATGTTCTAAACATTCAGAGTGAGAGTTCATTGTAGAGTTGTGGGGTGTGCAACTCATCCTGGTACTATGATTAGTGCAATATTCGTTGGATTTGTGGTAAACATAAGCATGCATTAAGGGCCTTGGAGTGGTTTTGTATAGCCAGCTAATGACAGTCATGTGCTTTTGTCTGTGTTAAATTCAGGCCTCAGTTTGTTAAAGCCACAACCTCTTTTACAATATCTCAACATGCCTTCACTCCTATGTCGTCTATTTACGTGTTTTCTTTGGCAAAAGATGTATACATCTATGTAATTGCCTTATTAATCAGTTAAAAGTCACTTAGGGGGTGATAACCGAGACTGAGCAATACACAATACACCTGGTTATTATCTATGGATTAACACAGTCACGAGCAAATCTTAAATACCAAGAAACCAGAAATACACCTACTAATTATCACCTGCTTGAGTACCTTTCCACTGTCTAAAAACAATATTTTTTATGCACATTCTTTGCTAATGTCTCTGGGGACAAATATGACAAAAAGAATGAAACCGCATTTGCAGAATGTGAGAATATCCTGCAAACAACACTGTGCACTCTGTGAGTTATCTCAAAAAGGATAAGTGGCCAGGTGAAATAATTACAGGCAAGGGCTGGCTGTCTGTCTCCTCCTATATGAAAATGAGGAGGGAGTTAGAGGTCCAACTCATGCATATAAATACAGGCTCCAAGACAGCTAGAGGAACTGTATCTTTGCAGACCTCAGGAAAACACTCAGGTAAGTGCTATCAGATTACTGTAGTAACAGGAAGGTATTTGTGTTTACTGCTGGTAGATAGGCCCTCCACATGATGAAATGACTCCTTTCTCACCACTAGACTCTGCCTTGGCACCTGGCTGATACTTTGTGAATTTTTGACTTTTTTGATACTAGATAAAAATCTGTTGGATTGTGTTTTTGTTGATTCTTCTCAACTGTATTCTTACTTCATTTCAGCCTTCATCACCACAAACACAATGGCAGGTTAGTGCACTGTTTATCACACTATAAGAACATAAAGGTATCATCATTATGGTGATTTGTATTATCATATGGCATGATTCATCCTGTCTATATCCACTATCTTTGAATATGCCAGCCTCAGTAATTGCACAGCATATTTCCTCTAAGCACTAAAAGCTCATCCATTGATAATGTCTTTTTCTACAGATGCAAGCTTTAAGCGGGAGTTCCTGGAAACCCACAACGCCTACAGGGCAAAGCACGGTGCGCAGCCGTTGACCTATAATAGTGAGCTGAACGCTGCAGCTCAGAAGTGGGCTGATCACCTGCTTCAAACCGGCTCCATGAAACACAGCAAGAGCGGAGAGAACATCTTTAATAAATGGACCTCTGCACCCCTTAAACTGACAGGTGGATGATACACACAACCTGACTCTTTTGCATCCTTTCATCAATTCATTCTTTTATTAAACCTCCTAATCACATTCATTCCAAGTTGATTGCTGGTTGATTCATTTGTTCACCTGCTAGCCTTTCAAAATCACAGCACTTTTTAAAGTGAGACTGTGGAACTTTTGCAAGAATAATATAAATATTCTCCTGTTAAAAATGAAAAGTTGAATTACTAAGCAATAAAACACACACCTTCGAATGTCAGCAAACTGGGGGGGTTTGCAGCTACAGCCTAACTTGTTCTGCTATAACCAGTAGCTTATGGCGGCAGCTCTGTTTAAGCTGTAGAACTCAAACTCCCAAGCACCACTTCAAATGTGCATTTTGCGTTCATAATTTGCTATTATGCTTTTTTTCTCTCTTTCATGTTTCAGGAAAAGAAGCTGTTGAGTCATGGTACAATGAGATCAAGGATTACAACTGGAGCAGGCCTGGATACAGTGACAGTACTGGTAAAAACCCACCTGATGAGTTTCATATTCATGCCATAAATAGAGATTAAAATATGTAAATGAGTAAAAATGTATCACTTCATATTTATCACTTTAAGAATAAGACATGAGAAAAAGAAAGTTAAGGTACAAATGTGTTGCTCTGCAGTAATTTGTTGGGGACAGATTGATCAAAATCGAAGGTTTATGGTATTAACCTTAATTTTATGAATTACAAAAGTAGACATACAACATTATGATGGCATGTTTTCCGACAGATGTAAAACATAGGTACAACTCCAAAATGCTTTTGCATTTAAAGCAGAATTAGTAGAAAATTAGTCTTCTTTTGCAAGTTAGAATCACAGCAGCACACTCTGACAACACTGCACTGCTGTGTTTCTTCCTGCAGGTCATTTTACTCAGGTGGTGTGGAAAGAAAGCACTGAACTGGGTGTGGGCCTGGCCACTGATGGCAACAATGTCTTTGTGGTTGGGCAGTACCGGCCACCTGGTAACATGAACATGCCGGGATACTTTGAGAAAAACGTCCTCCCGCAAGGTAACATATTACCACAGTTTTACATATTTTACTGTCTGTACAGCAGAATAAATGCATGTTTCCAAAGGGAAACTATAAATGTATAAAATAAATGTATAGTTTAAAGAATACTTTCGTCAAATTAAGTACAATTTTAAATGCAGAGATGCAAAGATGTCTTTTTTATATTATTGTTATGGTTCACTTGAAGTTTTTGTACTGTTCACTGATACTAACCAGTATGAAATAACCAGCTTTGTATACATCTAAATTCATCCTCTGGGTTGCATACAGTGACTTTTCTCTCATGCAGTCTCTTTTCAGTCAGCTGACATATTGTTTTATTTTATTAATTGTATTTTATTTTTATCTGGTGCAGGTTTAAGAATATTCACATTTTTCCCGTGCTTCTCATGCTTTTAGCTGTAACATCTCACCTGTATTCACTGAAATTTTTCCAGCATAAAGGTTGTGCAATTTACAGCTGGAAGAGAGGCTGGTGGAGCAGACAACACCTCCAATGAGACAGCTGGAGTGAGCCCAAGAAAAATCTGCACGCTGCTGTAGAAGACCTGGACCATTCCTGCAACCATCAAACCCACATTACTAAATATTCCATGCTGTAAATAAGTTTGTTTTTTTAAAAACATCAAATAAAATACATTCTGTTTCTAAGTTGTCCTGATTCCGAATGATTTTAACTGAACTAAGGTGCAACATAAAGCTTGTACATCAATGTGGCATTGGTGTTTCTGTTTCTAAATATTTGAGAAGATCTCAAATTATGCACTACATTTTGTTTATATTTATGCACTAAAGTCCATAAATTCTGTTGAAAAATATAGTAGTTAAAGTTTATGAGCCATCAGTGTTGAGCTACATTAACATTCACATTTAATAGATCTACAGACAGATTAAAGGAAAGACCTGAAAACCCAAACTTTACTCATGCAAGTATGTCCATTTTATTCTTGTACTCCACTACAATTCAGATGAAGTATTTTACTTTGTACTCCACTACATTCATCTGATAACTTAAATTGCTAGTTACTTTTCAGTTTCAGATGAATAATACAAATGTGATCAACAAATAAATTGAGTTATTATTGTAGGTTAGCCCCACCTTTATAAGGTGCAATATTAAAGTGATGTATATATTCATGCATGAATAATTATAATCCAATAAAATAATAATCATTATTCTGAAATGGGCCATTCTGTATAATGAGTAGTTTTATTTGTGGTACTTTAAGTATATTTTGATGTTAATACTTTTGTACTTTTACTCAAGTCAAAGTTTAAGTGCACAACTTGTAATATTGCTGTTTTACTGAGATCTGATGTCTTCCAACACCGTCACCAGGGCCAGTATACAACAGTGCATGTATACAGTCACCAAAAGTTAAAAATTAGGTCCTAAACCTGTCAAAATTCTAATATCTTTGTTCTTATTCTTAAAATTAACAGCAGTCAGTTTACAGTAACCAGCAGGGGCAGCAAATACACACTTTCCATATTTTCCATATTTTTTCAATGTATGATGATCAATCAAATGTTTACATGTTAGTGTGATTCCTATTGATGTTCACAGTAAACGCATTTAAATGTATCCTAAAAAGTGCAATAATTACTATATAAATTGCTGAGCTGTGAAATACAAGAATTCAGCTGAGTTTGAAATACAACGAATAATAAAACATAAAAATTACAAATTAAACAGGTAAATATATAAACTTCTCAGTATAAGCTTTTCATGGTTTTCAGGTCAACCCCTGAGTTATTAAACATGCATCTGATTGACACCTGTCTTTAAATGGTTACTATATCCTCCTTTAATCTTGTATGAATAATATCTCGTACAGCATACACTGATAATGTCAGCATAACTGTTGGGGAAATATCTTTCACAAGCTTCTTGCATGTTTCAGTATATTGAGGCATATGTTGGATATAATGAATAATGGGTACTGTTAATATACGCATACGCATGAAGCTGTGATGCAGCTCTGATAACTTTTGGAGGCTTGCTATTGTCTGATTCAGAGGGAGGTATTGTGGGTAGACATAATTGTAGTTCTTATTTAGCAGCACTTAATCAGCACTTAAAATCAACTTTGATCAGAATTAGTTTGGGTTTGGCAATGTGATATGTTTTGACTCATAAATCAAAGATTAAGACTTATAGCACCATTTCTTTGAAGTTTTATTCATACCAGCCAAAGGTCTGTATTTTTTTTTTTTTTTTTTTTACCTAAATTTACATTCTGACTCAAATTTCTTTTGATTTAAAGCATTCTTCTTCAGACTACAAAATATTATTCATGAAGAACAATACATCATCTGCAACCAAATGTAGAATTTAGAATATAGCTGTTTAATCTTAATATTTGCAGCTGCTGCTTTCTTGTGAGCTGTTATCCTATCTCACACATTTGCTGGGTTGTTACATCAATTTTTCATTCCTCGGGGGCTGCAAACAACAAGAATGAAGCTGGCACTGCTTTTCCTTATAATTACATTCCATTCACCTTCATCATCTGCACTTGACAACATGGTACAAAATACTCCTCATTATAAGTTTGTTCTGATACTTACTCTATACCAGCAGCAGAATTCCCTGTGAAAATGGATAATTTCATACTTCATGTACTGTAAACCATGTAATGTGCTGCAGCATCTACATTACCATATTTCAGTGATATACTGTGTGTGTCCACATTAGCTGCATTTGAAAGTAATTCCAAAAAGTACAGCCAGGTGGCAGCATAACACAACAGAATGTGCCTCCTCTACATGGTGCATTTTAAAACAGAGCCTACACAAAAACTGGCTATCTATGTGTTTGCACAGATTCACTACACAATTAGTTTTTATTCAGTGCTAATTTACCTTTGATGTCTATAATCTTGCAAGATTTGAAACTGCTTAATTAAAAAGTGGAAATAACATGAATTGCATAACTTGTATGGAGTAAAGTATGGTGCATAGTAAGGGACTACATTTCCCATCAATCTTTTTTTTTTTTTTTTTAAAGTCACATGAAGATGATCCAAGCAGGTGTACAGTGTGGAGTGACCCAGAAGCTACTTCATTTGCATGAATTTAGTATTCAAAACCATGAAATACAACGTAATACACAAAGTAAAGGAAACCAGACGATACACTTTTTCAGAATATGTTTGATTTCACATTATAGGAACAAATGATGTGTTTTATGTTATTAAAGCTAAAACACTGTACTCATATTTAGAATGTGTTTGTAAGCTCTGACATATTACTTACATGCTCACATTGCATACATGTAATGAAACTGTAGTCCATCATCACTGGAGATGCTGTGCTGGTAATCACACAGGGCAGTGTAGTGAATCAGCAATATGCAAAGCTCCCATGTATCAAAATTATACAGATAAGAATGAATGTATTCTGTGTCTGCCTGTTTTGCCTAATGTTCACTGTCAGGGTATGAGGAACAGGGAGGCATGCTGGGAAAACCTACCCATCACCAAAAGGTCACAGGTTTGATTACAGTAACAGACACATGTTCTGGTAGGATTTAACTGAGGATCATCTCTAGGTATGATTATGCATTGAGTTATTCAACCTTGTCATTGGATGATCATGTCTGGCTATGATCATCAGAACATCATATTTGCATGGCCCTTTATTTACTCTGTGTTTGGCTGGTGTACATAGAGCGCCCTCTAGTGGATAGCTTCTCAGAAAAATGGCTTTCATTTAGCAGTTAGCTCCACCTCACTGACATCATTGTCATAAATCCAGACATGGAGGAAACCTGATTGCTTCGTACTTCCTGTATGGTTGACTCTTCCACACTGCAGTTATTTGTAGCTGAATAAAGCCAGAGTTTTTACAATGTGCACAGTATATAGATAGTTCCTCTGTGTTGTGGGTTTGCCTTTTGTATTAGCAGGATTTTGGATGCATGATCATTTCATCTGCACACACAGTGAAGATTTTATTTCAGTGACATTGGTAAGATATAATAAGCTGTATACATGTGTAAAGGTAGTAAATATACTGTAAGTACTGTAATATTTTACTACAATGAGTCAATATTTGAGAAATGAAGCAACATCTACTGTTGCATTGTGTTTAAATTTGTTTTGGTTTTTTTTTTATTAAATTTAAGTAATTTTAAATATATAGCACATTTCATTAGGCCTTAAACTGAATGTGCTGTGCATTAAAATGAACACAGCAACAAGTAACATGTACAGAAGAATATAAGTAATAAAATACCAGTAAATGCAACAATAACAAAAGAAAAATATGTGAAAAACCAACCAAAACCCCCCAAGATACTGACAAACCCCACAGAATATTTTTTTCAGTTTTTCATAACCAGCTTCAGATATGAATGCTCTCATTTTTGATGGAAAGTTGCCATAGTTCTGTTTCTGATTTGACTTTCACAGTCACATCCACATCAGTGATTCCAAGCTTCCTGACTTGATCGCTGTATTTCAGAGACAGACTCAAAGTGTGAATACATTCTGCCTCTGATTTTCTTCTGTTTCTAATTGAGACCACATTTCCCATAAACCCTGTTGCTTCCTGATCCCTCCCCTTTGCTGACATTTTAATGTGTTGGGGGAAGTGGTTTCTCAGTCAGCCTCCAGCTGCCAGGATCTCTGCAATGCAGCTCTGTGATCATTAGAGGCGGACAGTCTTTTTGCTGATCACATTTTGGTGATGGATATGATGTGATTTATAGATGCTAACATGCTACATGCAGCAAATTAAAACAGTGTTAAATACAGTCAGTGAGAACCAGAGATGTAGACACAACAGTAGATGCTTAACTAGTCCCCCGCCCCCCACCCCTGGTGCAACGCCCCAACATCATGACACTGGTGTATTTCTGTAACATAATATCCTGTGCTTGCAGGGTGGGCGGATGCATCGTGGACTTCCCCCGGATCAGGCTTATGGACCATCATGCTCAGTAACTGTGGGGCTGTGGCTGTGCATAGCCTGCTGGTGACTGTCTGGCTGCATTAGCTTCCTGACTCAACTCTCTGGAGAGCAGCCAGAGAGATACAGCACTCTTAAAGACCCATTACACATAGTGAGTTATTGGGAAAAATCAATGGAAGGAAGGAAGCATCTCTAGATCATGGCTGATAGAAACATTTACTACATTTTTCATAGACAAATATGTATTTATCTTCTTTGGCCAAATATGGTATATTATCTTCCGGGAATGTGAGCAGGAAATACAGTATCTACAAACAAAATGTTCTTTCAGCTCTCTTTTCCATTTTAGCTCATGTTTTAAAGAAATTTAACTGTATTTTGATTATTTATGGTCCAATGTCTGCCCATCTACTATTCAGATGTATAATGAATCAATATGATAAATTAATCTACAATTTAACACATTTAAAGATGTGGCTTAACCACCAAATTGTATGATTTCCACAGAAGCAGTTATGGATACCCTGCTAAGCTAGTTAGCTTTAGCAGTAGTTTAGCTGTAGCTTAACTATGCTTCATTTAGTTTAAACAAATTACAATAATATTTTTTATTTACAGATGAAAAACTGCTAGCGAAAAATCAGCCTTTGCTAAGGCTAGCTGTGGCTATCTCTTGCTAGGGCTAGCCATAGCTAGCTTTACTCACTAGCTCTTTTACTGCATCTTCAGCTGTCACTATGTGAAGACAGAGCAGGATGTGTGATTCTGAACTTCTAGAGCCCACTAATTACCGAACCAGGATGCAGTTTAGTTTTTAGCTCCATTTTGTGGTTACTGCAAATACTGTGAGGCACAAAGATTATAAATCTCATTATTATACATCTCTATGGCATAACACTTGGTTAAATAGATGTCAAAAAGTCAGATTACTGGTTATTGTACTTGACTTTGTAGGGCAGCATTGGTTACAATGGAGTTTTTAAGTATCCATGTACCTCTAAACACTGTTAATGAGCTATCAGTGCCCTAAATCCAAAATATCAGTATCAAGCTTCAAACATACATCTCTGTAAAATGTCTATTCATTCTGCTTCTTTCCCACCTGAGCCATTGTATTTTCCATCCTCATTTACAATGCTAGCTCTGGGTGTAACCTGCATTCAAATGGACACAGTATGTCGTGACACACTGATTGTGTATAATGTGTGTCTGCAGACTGAAAGGACTGTGGTTCGCAGCAGAATGTGAGCTTGGCTGAATGGTGCTGCATTGGGGAGTCAGTAACCTGATATGAGAGTGAATCAGCACACATACTGTACATGAGTCCAGCTGTTCCTGTCTAACACCTGTCCATCCTGATAACCCGTTACCCACAATATCTACTGTATGTAACAGTGCCAGTCCCCCAGCTGGTACAAATCAATACTCTGTTGTTCTCAATATTCATTTAGGTGTTTTTCTGTGAGTTCCTGTGTGTGCATAACTATTCTTCACAAGCTGAAGTAACAATATTGCATTTAATATGTTGAAAAACAATTGACAGCAATATTATAACATAATATGGGGCTTCATGTCCACATCTGTATTTTCACTCTCTGATCTCTGATCTGTATTTAACTCTGTTTTGTATTTACTTCTGACCTGAGGCGTCGTTTTACACTACATACCAGCGCATTGTTCACACCCAGTGTTTCCCAGCCTCCAGGGCGTGCACACCATGAGGGGAGGAGACATTGCAGGGGAAGCACACATGACCAGGGGGGGAGAAATGTGGAACACAACAAAACTTGATTTATTTGGGAATAGAAACCAGCTTGATTTACTCAAAAAGCAAAACAACAATAACAGCGCAAGATGGGTTTTGACAAAGAAGAAAAGAAAAATTAGTGATGTTTATCAAGCAAACACATCAGTCCAATCCAAAATATGAAAAAGCCTCGTGTTTATTGTCCAAAAATATGGTATTTATGAGCAAAATTTTGGTGCAGTTTGGATTTACACAACAGACACAAATAAAAACATTAGTGAAACGAAACATGTTCATGTTCTTTATGATTGTTCAGTCAAATTCAACTTGGCTTCTTTGGTTACTAGCTGATGAGAATTCAATTGATTTCTACGTTGGAGGGGTGGTGGGGTGGGGGCCTTAAAGTCCCCCTCCTCTGCAAAATGTGTTTTGCTTATTGTTACTTCACTTTAATGTTTAAGCTTTAATGTATAATAAAAAATAATATCATTCATTAATCTTTACCTATCTGCACTTCCTACTATGTCGTACTGAAGTGATGTGGAGGTAAATTCCATTAGCTGGCTTTTTCACTTCTACAAAATATAGCAAATCTTGGATTCAGAACAACAATGAACACCTATAATGTAACGTGTTTAGACTCTTCATCATAATCCTGTGTTGTGTAAATATTCTGGAGCTGTGAGATACTGCTGGTTTATGTAATAACTTTATGGTCTGTCTGTATTAGCATATTCAAAGCAAGGTACATAAAATGAGGATGTTGAAAGTCCAATACCAATTTTGATCACTGAAAATATTAAAATGACATCTGAACACTATGTTCCCTCTCAGATCTCCTTCCTGTTAGACAGTGACAGTGTTTGTAATGCTTTCTGTGGACATATTGTATGATCAAATTACATCACTGACTTCACAGGTAATTTTGTTAAAGCATTACAACATTTGAGCAGGATTGATGTGGGGCGTGTCTCTCCCGGCAGCATCTGCTTCCTTTATGTAATATTGATCTGGCTGCTGGAGGCTGAGTGCTGAATGCTGCAGTGTCCTGACAGAAGCTGAGTCAGGGGGAGCAGCACTGGTTCAACAGGGCTTCACAGAGACACACTGCGTGTAAGCACACTGTGGAAAGTGCTTCATCATGAGGTACCGGATTCATAAAACGCATCAAATGGCAAAATCTCCTCCCAGTGCACTGAAAAGGTTTTCATGCATTAAGCTCTAGCTCACCTACTCAAGCTGTCACCACAAACCACTCAATGTGCACACATCATCCTCCCAAAGAACAGGTTCAATGAATAATTGATCAGTTATGGCACAAAGGCAACAGACTGCAGAGGAACAAAACTGAGCGAGATCAAAGAAAATATCTACCAACTCTAGAGACTCTGTCTACAACAAACACATAACTGTCTGGCTCAGTGCTATTACTGGAATATGTTTTATTGTTTGTCTTATAAAAATAGAACAGGTCAGATCTTTTATCTTCATACAAAAAGACAAAGAGGCAGTTTTATAAAGCAACCACATTTCATACTCTAAATGTCTACATACTTTTGTTCATGGTTTGGGCCCCTTAGTTCCAGTGAAGGGAAATCTTAATGCTACAGCATACAATAGTATTTTATACACCAGTGTGCTACCAACTTTGTGGGAACAGATTATGTTTGTTTGTTTCCTATTTTAACATGACAATGCTCTGAGCACATAGCCAGATTCATGGAGAAATGGTTTTCCCATTTTGGTGTGGAAGATTTTGACTGATCTGAGACAACTTTCATTTTTGGGATGAACCGGAATACTGATCATAAGCAGCATATTAATGCCCTTAGCAGTAATCATATATGGGTGTAATGTTCAGGCATCTGCATACTTTATTGACCATGTGTAACTCATGAGCAGAAAATTAATTCTAAATTAAAACTAAATTAATTCTAAATTCAATTAGAAGGTGAATTAATAAGATTATATGACAAAATTATCATTTGACATTGTTACATGAGAAGAGCTCAGGTGACAGAGTAGGTCTGAATCAAAGGCTTCAGCAGCTGCACATCAGGAAAACCAGTAAACTCATTTGGTCAAATATTTAAAAATGTGACAGTTTGAACCAGCTAAGAACATACTGTAACACATGCTTGGATTATATGAGGTAGCCAACTGCTAACAGCTAACATCATTGGTGATGCCTTTCATGGATGTTCCCTTCAATCCAATGTTGTAGCCTTTGGTTTAGGCCTTCATGCCTAAATTGGCTAACTACTCTTTTGTTACAGTACCAACAGATAATTTTAGAGTATATTTCCTTTTAAATGTTGACTTGAAGACAGTGTATTTCCAGTATGTTTTGTTCCCTCATGTCAAATATGGCTGATGTTTAACAATTACATTATACTGAAGATTTCTGAAAACTGTTTAGGGAAAGATCATTGTGTTGGTTAAATATATTATGTATATGTTAAATGGTTTTGTAGAAATTGGTTTGTGCTGTGTGAATAAAGCACATCCTTTCTCTGGCCCCAGGGACAGAAGAGAACCCCTGCAGCTGGTGGCAGATTCAGTGACTGCAGCAGTGATGGGCTGTGAATCTTGGTCCTTAGCTAAGAGGTGCTCTCCAGACCTACTATACCTCCCAGCGACATCCAATAATTACACATCAGCTGTTGCAGGGTTATAATTCATCAGCTTCCGTCGCAGGATAGTTTTGCCAAATCCTAATGGATAAAATCACTGACTACAGTGCAAGATAGCAAAGCTGAACACTATGGGTCTGTATAACCAAATGTCTGCATGTCAACTTAATACAGTGTCGGCAATACAGTGACACACCTGAAAACATAAAACTACAAATCACAAGGCCTAGATTATAGACAAGGGAGCAGCACTAAAAGCTAGATGATCATGCTTGCATCAAGACTCATCCTCTGTGTGACATATCTGTCATGGAGCACACAGAGGAGGTCTTTGTGTGTCATATTACAATGCACACACAGTAGAGACTATGAGAGTGACCTACATACAGTATAATATGATAAGCATAGCAGTGGTGTTCCTGTAAAAAACACAAAGGCCCAGGCTGATGAATTTATAATGACACTACTTAGATTTAATGAGAAGCACTCAGTGAATCACTATTCATTTATCCCCAGAAAGCCTTCACTAGTCTGCAAAAGAGCTAATCTACATAAAAACTCATGGCATGCATCGATACTGCTCTAAGGGCTGGGTAGGTCCATGGAAAGCTTATTTAAAGCCCTGTACTAATGCACAGAAGTCTGCAACACCCAGTGGGAAAGCCTAATCATCATGGCGACAACCACCTGGGAGTGATGTTTCCCCCCGCAGTCCTTAGAGACACAGCCGTGGCAACTGCACCATGCAGGAGAGCTGGCGTCGCAGCCACATTCTTGCCTGGCATTCAGATTAACTATTAATAAGCTCATCTGCCCTCATTCCACAACTCTGCTTTACAGCAGTCAGTGCAGTCCACACCTATCTACAGCCTTTTTCTTTCCTCCAGACATCCGGTGTCTGAGTCAGCCCCTGTACAATGTTATGTTTGATCTTCACAGAGGTTGAATTCTTATATTGCATTTCACATATTATAATCAGAATTGAGCAAGAATCTGCAAAATGTTCTGTCTGAGATGGAGTCTGACAGGTTAAGGGCTCATATTTAGACTGGACAAAATACGGACTATTGGTAGTATGTTCATCTTGTATAGAAGTGATCCCCATGCTATTAGTTTTAGAGTGACCTGGCTCTTGATTTTGATCATCAAATCTGTCTTAAACTACTGCAACCACATATGATGATTACCATTATGTGTCATATTTATCAGGGAATTGCGGGTCTCTTTTTGTTGGCTCCCTTGTTGATAATCCTATAGGCCTACTGTTCACTGTGATATAAGCTCAGTGCCTAAAATGTATACATTCCTCAAATACTTATTTTTATCTTTACTTTGCCATAACACCATACAATTCTATATTCATTGAGATTTACAGTACATATATGTCATTGCTTGTGGTTTCTGTTATACACCATCAATGCTGACAATTTAGCTTTACATTCCAAACATGTACCCAAGCTCATTACTGACCCATGAAAAAGGAGACCTAATCTGTGAAATGAGCTGCTGCTGTGTTTAGCTGGAATGAAAAGCTGCAAAATCTCTGAGGCACATGACTGAAAATCAGTGCTGTAGCCATGCACACTCATGGCCAGTTCTGGTGGGGCAGTTTCCGCTAGCGAAACTTCTGCTAAACTGGACCATTGTACTCAATTAGTCAGCCACGTGGACTATGGATAACTAGCAGACAACGAGGGTTACTCCCTTATAACTGATCAAAACGAAATATTTTCAAATGATCGACGAGATAAAATGTTTCGCTGTCTATATCATAGTCTATACCGCGGATGTGACATGCAGAATAAAATCTGTTGTCAGTGTCGCATTTTCATTCCGCCATCATGAGGGAAGTAGGCCAACGTCTCTACATTATATATTAGTCACACGTTTGAGATGAAAGTGATTGACAGTCGAATTTGGCCAATGGTGAATAAGCCTTTAAAATCTGATTGGTCTAAAATTATGTCTGCAAAGGATCCTTGCGAGTATCAGCCAATAGATATTCGAGCTGAGGAGCAGAGGGCGGGCCTAGATCTGATATAAAATAGAGAGCTGAGGTACTGAGCGCGCACATAAAGAAATCCGAAGTCATTCGTTGAAGGGTCCATCCTACCTCCAGACAAAATGAGGGAAATTGTGCATCTTCAAGCCGGCCAGTGCGGAAACCAGATTGGTGCCAAGGTAAGCAAACCTATTTGTGTATTATGAGTACTAAATTTAGTTATTTTATCCCGAAACACCGTGTTTTCTGCTCGATGAGCCGGTGCTTTGTGCCAGTTGGCGTCCCAGAAACCACACCCTAGGAATATGAATGTGCCCTATTTATGAAAACTGCCATCTAACCTTAAATCTAAACATAATGTGTTTTGGAGATGCATTTAAGACACTAATACGTCGAGATATAGCCGAATTAAAAACAATTTAAGCATTTTTTTGGCATCTTCTAAAATGTATCTGTTGAAATCAGTTAGCCAGCTCATCTGTATTAAACACTCGTAGTTAACCGTTAACGTTACTGGCAGGATTAACGGTAACGTTAACTGAAATGGCTTAACGTCACCATTGTTCATTCGACAAACGTTGCTGCAATGCGAAAAAAGGAAGTGGGGATTGCAGATTGGAGGGAGGAGGGAGGGGGGTGGGGGGGGGGCGTAATAAGCTTTGTTGTCGGATGAAATAACGTCATGAGAAATACAACTGTATGTGTGAAACAATTTTTCGACGGTAAATTCAGCTGCTTTTGTAACATTGTTCCCGGCTGGCTGAGGCCTACTTGGCGTTGCTTTTTGAACAGCGCCCGGCTTTTGCCGGGAGTGGGCGGTGTTGGCGGTTAGTGACGTAGCAAGGAATTTTCAAACTCATAACCCATGGGTCACAGCCAATAGGGGGTCAGGCCGCGCGCGCTCAAAGCGGCACGGCGGGAAATTTAAGTTTGAGCTAGTAAACATTAATCTTCACATATGCATTAAACCCTACTCTAAAAAAAAAAAAAACACAATTAACGCAGTAAATAAACCAGACTTGATTATGGAAAAAATGTTTGTTTCTGATATTTTATTTATTACTCGGAGCTAATTTTATATATCTGATTTCTAATACAGTTTTGGGAGGTGATCAGTGATGAGCACGGCATTGACCCAACTGGTACATACCATGGTGACAGTGACCTGCAGCTGGACAGGATCAATGTCTACTACAATGAAGCCTCAGGTATGTTGACATCAGCTGTGATTTTTTGTTTTGTTTTGTTTTTTTTTTTAAAATTGCATAGACGATACAGATGTGGTTTTTTGTTTTTTTTTTTCTATCTTCCCTCACCTCTTCTTTGCATTTGTAGGTGGTAAATATGTGCCCCGTGCCGTGCTGGTCGATCTGGAGCCAGGCACCATGGACTCTGTGAGGTCTGGACCTTTCGGCCAGGTCTTCAGGCCAGACAACTTTGTTTTCGGTAAGTTTTTCTCTTGTGTACATTAGTTCAGAAACTTTCGGCCATTACCCATGAGGCCCCCAGAGTGCTGCAAAGCTTAATCTTGATTCTTCTCTTGCAGGCCAGAGTGGTGCTGGCAACAACTGGGCCAAGGGTCACTACACAGAGGGTGCAGAGCTGGTGGACTCTGTCCTGGATGTGGTGAGGAAGGAGGCAGAGAGCTGTGACTGCCTGCAGGGCTTCCAGCTCACACACTCCCTGGGTGGTGGTACTGGCTCCGGTATGGGCACCCTGCTCATCAGTAAAATCCGTGAAGAGTACCCCGACCGCATCATGAACACCTTCAGTGTGGTGCCTTCCCCAAAAGTGTCAGACACAGTCGTTGAGCCCTACAACGCCACACTATCAGTCCACCAGCTTGTAGAAAACACAGATGAGACCTACTGCATCGACAATGAGGCCCTATACGACATCTGTTTCCGCACCCTCAAACTCACAACCCCCTCATACGGTGACCTCAACCACTTGGTCTCTGCAACCATGAGCGGTGTCACTACCTGCCTCAGGTTCCCCGGACAGCTCAACGCTGACCTGCGTAAGCTGGCTGTAAACATGGTGCCATTCCCCCGTCTGCACTTCTTCATGCCAGGCTTCGCTCCCCTCACAAGCCGAGGCAGCCAGCAGTACAGATCACTCACTGTCCCAGAGCTCACCCAGCAGATGTTCGACGCCAAGAACATGATGGCTGCCTGCGACCCACGCCATGGCCGCTACCTGACTGTGGCTGCTATCTTCCGTGGCCGCATGTCCATGAAGGAGGTGGATGAGCAGATGCTGAACGTGCAGAACAAGAACAGCAGCTACTTCGTTGAATGGATCCCCAACAACGTCAAGACCGCAGTGTGTGACATTCCTCCCCGTGGCCTCAAGATGGCCGCCACCTTCATCGGCAACAGCACAGCCATCCAGGAGCTGTTCAAGCGCATCTCCGAGCAGTTCACAGCCATGTTCAGGCGCAAAGCTTTCCTCCACTGGTACACTGGCGAGGGTATGGATGAGATGGAGTTCACCGAGGCAGAGAGCAACATGAACGACCTGGTGTCTGAGTACCAGCAGTACCAGGACGCCACCGCTGAGGAGGAGGGAGAGTTTGAGGAGGAGGGTGAGGAGGAGCTGGCCTAAATGTATCATTTTTACAAAGTTCTGCTAAATCTTTGCAGTGAAATGTAACGTTCCAAGTCTTTCCAGTTTTCAGTGTTCTGTCTGCTGTTCATGTTAATAAAAGTCCTGCATATTTGAGGTTTGTCTCTGTGGTTTTAATTGAATATCGCAACTCTCCATGACTTAGCATTTCTATCTGGTTAAAGGTTTATTTTACCAAATGATCTACACTGTACATAAAGTGTAGGTGCATTACTGCTTTATTTACATAAATGCTACATTTCCTGCCATTAGTTCTAACTGTAGATGAGAAAACAATTAGCTTCAAGTAGGCTTGAACTCCAGTGTACTTGGGTCTTACTTGATACTTTAATTTACTTCCTTATTAGTCTGAAGAAAACATACTTGGCCTAATGGCAATCATACTTGAGGATTTCAGCCTGGTGACACCGCAGCACTAATCCTGAGTACATGGTAGACTTTGTACACAGCTGACATGGAGCTCAGAACAGATTTAATTTATAATACCAGATCAAAGTACATATACTGCTGCAAACATTGTTAGCTCACTTCTCTTCAGCATGTGATTGGCTTAAGTGCTCCTTACAGCAAAGGTTTGTATATCTGGTACAACATTAGCTACATGCTACAAATTATATTTACAGCAGGGTATGGAGTACTGACATATTAGTGTTTGTGTGTGTGTGTATATATATATATATATATATATATTGGAATACATCCATGGTTTATACAGATTTTAATGATACAGCAGGCCTATAAAACCTCAGTAGACACTGATATTAGAGCAGCTGTTTGGAGAGTTTCTGGTTCTGGCCACTAGATGGCAGTGTTGGCTAAGCCATTCTTTTCCACAGGCAGTAGGTGAGGATGCTTATGGCCAATGCTACGAGTGTCCAACAGCACACTTTCTTCACCTGGCCCTCCAGGTTCTGCTTCTCTCCAAAGCGTGACACAAAACCACCCTGCCAGAGACAAGAAATAGATTTGAGTGTCAAGTAGTATGAAATATTGCATGTTTTTTACAAAATACTGAGAGAATATGGCGTTAACATTTTTTGGAGTGGAGTTCCATTCTTAATGCATAAAGAGGTCATTCACATATCAGTAAAGACAAGAGTGTAATCTGATGGAGAGAAAACTCTGTGATCGATTGTTTTGAATTGTTATTTTTAATTGTTGAAACAGAATGAGGAAACCAATAATGATTCTTTTGTTTGTTTTTTCAGAAATTTTTGTATCTGTATTTTTAAATCAGTGTTTTTGACATGGAAATTTGTCCAAAGAGGTCAATTTTTCACACAACTGGCTTCATTTAAAAGTCACCACAGACCAGCATTTTTAATGGCATCTTGTTTCTAAACTGAATGTATTTCAGTGTATCTATTTTAAACAGGTTGCTGATGTACAACAACGCTGGACATGGCACAGCACAAAAATTCTGGGCCCCAGGTTTCAATGTGTGACAGTTTGTTGTAATTTCATTAATTGTAAGTTTGTTTGGAACTATAAACTGAAACTGAAATAATAGGGGCCTTTCGTTTTAACAGACGGGGTCACAAAACAACAGTCAGGTTACCAAATGAACAGTGAAACCTGTTTTTCTTGCTGTAATCATTCCTCCTGTTCATACTGACCATTAGAAGATCCCTTCATAATGACCTTACAATGGAAGTGATGGGGGACAAAATCCACAGTCCTCCTTCTGTGCAAAAATGTATTTCAAAGTTTATCTGAAGCTAATATGAAACTTCAGCGTTCAAATGAGTCAAATCAAGTAGATATCTTTCAATGTAACAATCTTTTTAGTGTCAAAGTCCCTCTTTTTGTTACTATACTTCCACCTGCAGCTCAACAGGGAAACACAAAGAGGGAATTTGATGCTAAAAAGACTGTAACTGTTTCAGATATCCACTTGATATGACTAACTCAGACTGCTGAAGCTGAATATAAGCTTCACATCAACTTTTAAATGACTGTGTGGACACACTGTGGATTTTGGCCTCCATCACTTACATTGAAAGCACATTTGAAGGATCTTTTAATATCTAGTATGAACAGGAGGAATGATTACAGCGAGGAAAACCTCTTTCACTGACATAAAAATTGTGAATCTGTCCTTAAAGTAATTTTGATGCACTGTCTTGAGGCCCTATGTCATAATCTACTTTTAAAACCTTCATTAATTCAGCTGACATTGTGCTTACATTGTGTATATGTATACATTTGTGTATGTTTAATCAAATTGCCACAGACTAATTGACACACAGCAAACCTGGAGCAGGATGGTACTCCGCAATAGTAGTCCCAGTTGGTTTCTGGGGGTTTGGGCACAATGGGTTTAAGTAGGTTTGACATGGTAGAGCAGGGCTGTAAGGCTGTGGATGGGTGAATTGTTCCAGTCTGTGTTGTATAAAGGTCATCTGGTTGCTTACAGGTTTAAATACATGTGTGCTGTATAAAGGAGAATCAGCTCATATTTTCACACATGAACTCTTACCCATCCTCCCTTGTCTTGTATCTCAGGGCAGATGACCCTCTCCACATATGCCCCCACACACTCCTTCAACCGGGGCAGGACTGCAACCATGCCCCTCTCATGGCAGTGCAGGGCCATCTGGCCAGCCAGGACATACACTGACAGCACGGCACTCCAGGCCAGGTCCCTGCGCCGCCCCCCTGTGATGGGGGGGAAGAAGTGTTCATCCAGGAGGCTCATGAGCATGGGGCACGCTGTGTTCTCCGTCACATCCTGGAAGACACGAGGCCAGCGCCTGAAGAAGATGGGGAAGCGAATGAGGAGTTCGTCGCCTGCGTGGCGCAGGGCTGCAGTGCAGGCTGTAGGGGCTGGACCCATGGTGCCATCTGCCCCCCCTGTGGTTACATAGTCTATGTAGTCATGAGCCATCAGGAAAGCCTCTCTCACCAGTGGGTCAGGACTGTTCAGGCCAAGCCTGGCCTCTGGCACTTCAGACTGACACATGGCCACCTCTGACAGCCACTTCACTAATCACCAAGCTGTATTCTCAGTAGGCCGCAGATGACAGCTGCATTGCCAAGCAGCAAAACCATTCTCTAAGTCACATCAAGCTGTCACAGTGGCTCGGGGATGCTGTTAATATTACATTTTTAAAAATCACATTAGTATAGAGAGCAGGTAATGCATACTGCAGTGTCATCTCAAATGAGGAAATAAAGTATTCACCACTCACCTCCTCTTCATTGAGAAACACAGGTGGTAAACATATACACTGAAAGAAAATACACAGCCAGCAGGTGAAGTAGCGTCGGGGTCCAGAGGAGTGTGTGTGTGTGTTGCGGCAAGACTGGGTCACCCAGTCCCCTCAGCGGCTAAATATAGAGCCCTTGTTGGAAACTGACACTGATCTCCAACCTCATATGCACAATCATAGCCGTCCTGTCACACATCCCCATTCCAACACAAGCAGCAGGGCTAAATACAGACCCTGCAGACAGAGGAGAAACAGGTTAGCTTTACAAGAACAAACAATCAGAGGCAACGTACGCTGCTGATGGGTTACAGCTGGCGGTGAGGCAATAAAATTATGCACATAATCAGGGATATGAAAACTATGAAACTTTTCTCATGTGAGTTTTCTGTGTTTAAAAGCTTCTTTTTGGTTTTTAGTATTAAGCTCATATTGGAAGTGTGCACTTCCACAGGGAATAAATAAATAATGGATTTTACACATTTTACTTCTTTTATCCTGCTTAAAAATTAAAATGATATTTTTTTGTCATACTACCAGATGAGCTTGTACTCCTGAATATTTGGAATAATTTGGAGAATGTTTGTATCATGCAAGGGGACTGAAGTTTTAAAGGGTCTACATTTTCATCAGAACGACTATCTGACAAAGAAATAGTCCCTGTGTTGACAGCATGTTTAAAGGAACTATTTCTTCAGTTGAAAACTGTTCACAGTAGCTGACTGAATGGACAGGATAAAACACCACTTCACTATACTAAAGGTCAGTTGTTAAAATGAACGCCACTTTGAACTCGCCTCTTACCTGTAACTACGGGTGGGACATTATTAACCGGGCTATTTGACAACACAACCTGTCTGTATTTTACATACATACATTCAGCCTGTTTATAGTCCATGGATTGGTAGCGCAAGTCTTTTTTCTGCTTACATTCTGTGTTGTAGTACTGTGTTGACCAGACCAAAGCCATCCTATTAATTTAGATCCCTTAAAGAATACATTCACCATTTTTCAAGTGTGTCTTAAAACAACAGTCAGGTGTCCATATGAACAGTGAAAGAGGTTTTCCTCGCTGTAATCATCAAATCAGCAGTGTGTCCACACAGTCGTTTTGTGCAAAAATGCATTTAAAAGTTGATATGAAGCTTATATGAGGCTTCAGCAGTCTGAGTTAGTCATATCAAGTGGATATCTGACACATTTACTGTCTTTTTAGCATCTGATAAGCTGCTATGGAAGTATAGTAACAACTTTTAAATACATTTTTGCACAGGAGGAATTATTTTGAATCTTTTAATGCTACAGAACTGAATTTTCACTTAACATGAATCCATAGTCCAGAGGAAATAGTCCAATCAGAACTGCTGACTGTAACACAGGGACAGTGATTCTATTTTCAATGCTGTTTGCACCTTAAATTGAAATTCCACTCACGTCCAACGTATTGGGGTGAGACAAAAATGTAGAGATGTGTGCAAATAAAACCAAAACTATCTGTGTGGATCAATATCAGTAGAGGGAGCTGAGACAGTATGTAGTTCTTATTTGGGTGAAGTGACCCTTTAAAGTGCAGCCAGACTTAAATTTCACCACATGGGAGCAGTGGTGTATCACTGGAGACACACTGCTATGTATGTGTGTGTGTGTGTGTGTGTGTGTGTGTGTGTGTGTGTGTGTGTGTGTGTGTGTGTGTGTGTGTGTGTGTGTGTGTGTGCGTGTGCGTGTGCATGTGCATGTGTGTGCGTGCATGTGTGTGTGTGGGTGTGTGGAATCTGATAGGTCTCCCTTGGATTTGAGCACACAACCACTTGTTTACAACTTTTTTTTAAAAACAGCTGTTTTAGCATTGAGTCATACATGCATGGATATTAGTAATCTTAACTCTCCGTAAACTAAAAATATATGTAAAGCCATTCTAATGAGATTCAGGTAAATGTATTTGAAATGTAGATAACTATGCATGTGAGATCTCTCCTGTGGACTAACACTCAGGCACGCATGGCTAAACCTACATTGTCCTTTAAGTGTTTCCTCTCCTTTTATGAAATGGCTTTATGCGTCACATGGGGATCTATCAAACGCTCCGTGTATGGCATTTATGTTCGTTGTTAATATACTGATTTATAGACCAGCAAAGACATGATCAAGTGGTACCATTAGCGGCTCTGTGTTCTCTGGCCATCTGGCACAGCATACATTGTGAATGTGCATGGGAGGGAAGATAAGGCTAACCATCCAGAAAGAACCCTAACCCCACCCCCTGCACACACACGCACACACACACACACACACATGCACACACATTTATAGTACACACTACTTTAGATGGACTATCAGAGTGAGTGTGTAAAATGGCTACCTAGTTGTTCCTCATTGCTGAGCCAGGGAACAGGGGAAGTGACATGGTTGATAGAGACTCCTATCAGGCCTCTCATATGTTCATGTTGCAACATGTGTGAGTGGTGGGGGGGGGGGCTTCCTGTCTCCAGTAGAGAGGTTTTTGATGTGTAGACGGTTGCACTGGAAAGGAAGGTGCAAGATTAAGAGGAAACATGCGCTAACACACTGTTGCCACTGACTCCTCAGAGTATATCTCCTGCTAAAACTTGCTTAGGAATCATTTGCCAGACATCACAGCCAGATTAACCTGCTAGGGGGGGGGCTCAGGGCAAAGACTTGTTGTTGTAACCCTACTGACCCCCCCACTGTTCATGGCAGCTTCATTGTTTCCCCCAGAATCCAACCAGTAATCTGAAACGATTGGTCGATTAATCTATTAATTTGCAAATGTTATTTGTAAATGAGGCTTTGTTTAAGTCATTTACATGCTACTTTCTGTTCTCTTATGGCTGTATTGTGTTTACACTCTATACTCTGTAGTCATCATCTGGAGTCAATGAATAAATCTAAATCTAATTTACTGAAAATTAATCAGCAACAATTTTGATAACTGATTAATGATCATTTAAGTCGTTTTTTTAAGAACAAAAATGCTCAAAAAATTGGGGAACTGGGCATTGGGGAATTTTTACTGACATTTAATACACTAAATAATTGATAACTAATCAATAATGAACATAATCATTAACTGCTGCCCCACAGTACTACTATGCTGGAATAATAGCGTGTCCCAGCAAATTCCTAAACAAATTTACAATTGATCAAATTATAATCAATTGATATGGAGTGAACTTGGGGCTTTGGGAGCTCCTGGTGGTCTGGGGTCTGGGGGACTGGAGCAGGAGTCTGGTTGGTGAACCAGCCTGACTTAACATGTGTCCTTAGTTGATTTATATATGTGCATGTTGTATTTTCAGTTTGTACTCCTCTCCTCTTGGTGAATTTTATATATTTTCTTCCCATGGTTAATTCAAATTTACCAGAGGAAAAAGAATCAATTAGAAAGTATTATCAACGATAAAACAGCAGCGTAGCTTTAACCTTGAGTCAGAGGATAAGAGTTTCACCCAACAAAGAATGAGTTGATAAGGGCCAGAAAGGGCCTGTATGGGTGGATACTATTATAATGGTGCAGACCCCCCTCCTCCTGTTGAACACAATGCTTCCATTTCTGTCATTTTCATCCCTGCTGAGGTGTTTCTGTCAGTGTGTATATATGCTTCAGGACACCACACACACAAAGTACCTGCTATAATTTAATCCAAAGCGTTACGAAATGTACCCTCTCTGCTAATAGAGGAACACAATGCAAATGGCAGAGTTGCAGAGGAGTTTTTAACTGAACACTGATCAGTGAGATGAAGCGTGCATTGCCACCAAGCAAATGTAACCGCTTTGCAAAGTAGAAATGGAACAATGCAGCGTGTGTGTGTGTTTTTGCCTGTTATCTGTCAGCAGCATAAGAGTATCTCTCGCTCTCAGGAAGTAGCTTATCAACATCTACACAGAAGTTGAAATGCACTTTGAAGTTCCTACCCATTGAAAAAAAAAAGAAAGCTCCAATAAAAGCTGCAAGGTGACAGAGAAAGGTTGAACAAGGCAGACGGATG